>NC_079545.1:21929621-22232712 GCF_015846415.1 Triplophysa dalaica
ATTTGTTCTGCTGAACACAATGGAAGATATTCGGAAAAATGTCAGGAACCAAAGATCTCATCCCCATTTACTGAAAATAAATACTAAGGGAGTCAATGGGGGAATATTTCGAAATAACTTCCTTTGTGTTCAGCAGAACAAGGAAATGTATCAAAGTTTGGAACAATCTGAGGGTGAGTAAATGATGACAGAATTGTCATTTTTGAGTGAACTATTCCTACATAACAAATGGAACCTTATTGTAAAGAGTTACCATCATACATTATGCAAGGTCTTGTTAGTACTGTACCTGTAGTACCTGTAGTACCTGTACTAAACCTGTAGTATTCTGACAGCAGCACATTGTAGTCAACTGAAGTTTTATGAATGAGACCATTGAATCAATGCTTCAATTCCCAAATACCCTTTCTCTTCAAAATATTTTTTTATTTCATTTCTTTTTTTAATTAAAGATTGATATGATTTTTTAATGAAGGGCCTTACTGTTTCATTCCATAATATTGTCTTTTAAGTTTTTGTTTACAGTAATTCTAATCCAGACCCCTGACCTCTTTTAAACAGTGCCATGTGTACTGCACATTGCCTCATTAAACTGAAAATATGAAGAATTAAGTTTATACTTCAGCATGTGGCATGCTATGGGCAAACTAACATGGAAATTAATCAAAGGCCAAAGATGACGGCAGCCATCATACCTTCTTATGATTTTTGGCTTGTTCCTCTATATATTTCTGGACTTCCTTGATGAGCTCCTGCAGATTGCGGACCAGCTCCATGTGACACGCAGCTAGTTTCTCTGTGGACTGTTTAAACACATCCCACACTGGTGCAAATGTCCTGCGGAACAAATTTAATATTCTTCTCACATAGCACAAATAAAATGAAAAATGTGTTTGGTATGATTGGCGATTTAACACCACGGCATGTATATTCTCTCAATGTCAGATTTATCCACTGCTCCTGGGTGTTTTAAATGGAAAGAGCTCAGTACTAGCGAAATGCAAAAGGTTTAATGGGACTATAATGTCTGAATTGACACGATAATCTATTAGGGAGTGAAATTAATGTCCTTGGAAATAAAGTACTGTACACAGATGGAAAGCATACTTTCATTTCACACAAACATTTGAGTGTTCATTACGAACACATTGGCAATTCGGAGACCATATAAAAAATAACAAAGAGTTAATAGCTTTTTCCTGCAGATCTTTTGAAGTTGCTTATGAAGTAATGCCAGAGTAGCAATACATCTAGCATTAACAGGAAAGTACATTAAGCTTGCCAGAATAAAGTTTTTACAGTGTTAAGATTCCCAAATGTTCAGGTAAGCAATGTGAAAAAGTGCACAGCGACCAGCTGTGAAGATTCTTTTCTTTTTTGTTTTGTATTGAACTTCAGCTTTCATGGTTGTTATGTGATGAACCTCCAGAGAGGTTGAACTGATGCGGGTTTTCCAACTCATTATAAATAGATTTTTTAAGAGGGGTTCGTAATGAACCCCACTGGGATGTAAAACTGACACACACACAGCAGTCTTACCCTAGCTGAGAGTAGTTGCTTGCATTCTTAGCCAGTTTGGACATTGATCTTGAATATGCCTCCTCTATGGAGGCCCTGGGAAAGAAAAGGGGAAATGTGTGAATGAATCAATCAAACTTGTCTTCTCAATACTGTCATCATGTAATGTGACGTGCACATCACTTTTAATTCATTAAATGTATTATTTAACTCCATATAATTGTACTATTTATCAATAGGATAAACTGCCAATTGTCAATACTACAAACATAATTTGTTGGCCAAAAATTGTGCCAAAGATAAAGAAAAGTATAATTCCAACAAACCCGTAGGAGTATTGTTTTACTCGTAAAGTGTCCAGAAGGGGGAGACAAACGCACATTTTCCATAGATTCCATGGTCTCGCAACAATTTTCTTTCATAATTTATTACCAGACCCTGAATAAATTCTTACAATACCATAGACAAATAAAAGAATTTCAAAGTAATAAAAAAAACTTCTATGGTATCTATTTTAAAGATGCATTGGTATTTCAAAATACTGCTGTCAGTCTTGATGTTCACAAGACTGTTTGGACCATCACAGATGAGAGGATGTGGATGAATGATACAGTTTTGGACGACCTGATGCATGCCGAACAAGCTATTTGGATGGTTTTGAAACGCTTTAAATAGTTTCCTTCGGAAAATATGTTCTTGATACATGTTGGCATGCATTTTTTTTTACATGAGATTTAAAGCAGGATGTTTAACCCTTAGACAGGTGAACTGATTCTTTTGTGAAGATAGAATATGTCAGAAACTATGAAAAAAAAAAATATGAAAAGCTTTATTCTCTTAACTTGTATAGAGTATGTTTTGCAATGCCCTCTTGTGGAAGTTTTCTAAACATTACTGACTGACCTGATTTTTGAAGGTGTGGAAATAGACATTTTTGTAGTGAGTCACTGGCTTTGTTTACACTGCAATGCATTTGCTTTTCAAATTTCTAGGACTGCCTTTTTTGCACTGTCATGTTGTAAGTGATGAAATTTGATCTGTTTGTTCAGACAGTGTAATTGGCAGAACTTTACATAATTAAATTATTATTATATTTATTATGATTAAAATTAGTGAAGTATGCTCTAAGCTTTGATCACTGAATATAATATTACATAAGTGTTGTGGACGAATGCATGTCTGTCTGAATTAATTCAATCATTTGAATGTTATAAATGAACCGTAAGATAAGGTATTTTATCTCTATCGTCTCTCCTACATACACAACTGGACACACCAAAATAATTACGTAGTTAAAAAAGAATTACCTTTCTCTGATGAAGTCTGAAAGCTCCTTGCTGGATATCTGTCCATGTTTCATGTTATGATACAGTACGTCAAACCCATTGTTTTTGTCGCCCTGGCAAAAGATAAAAAAATTATAATAAAAACAAGGGATGCAACAATACAGCTCACCCACTGTTCAATATGAACCTCGGGTTATGGCCCACGGTTTTCGGTTTGGATCTGATGGCTTCGGCACATTAAAGTGTTTTTTTATTGTTTCATGCTTTTGTGACAGGAACAATAAAAACTTAACAAGAACAAAAACTATTTTACTGAACTTCTCTTTAATTTACTTGACTTATCTTATTATCTACTATCAGCATTTTCAAAATTCAAGTAGTAAAATGAAGACTTGAAGTGAAGTCTAATCCCGCCTAATGGTGTCATGCATATTTAGGTACAAGAATAACATAAATGCTTGCAGACTATTGTTGACATAAACAATTTTTCTTGCTGACTGCTGTAAGCCAGCTAGGTTAACAACACAAAGATATACATTTACACATTAGGCTACAGTTACATATTACATTTTCAGTCTCCTCTTTTTTACCTGTGTGTTTGCTCGGCATATCTGCTCTGAGTGACTATAAACACATCAGTCATCTAAGCCAATGTACAAGGCCTCAATAACATTTTGTACTTCTTTTTCCTATAGAAATTAATTTGGAAATAATATAGCAAATCCAAGGCAAAAACAAACTTTCTATGCTATTATTTTTGCATTTCTCAAACTGTGCAAATACAGTGCTGGTTTGACACACGCTTGTTTTGACGGATTCATAAGCATATTCACTAGGGATGCACAATATATTATTAGCCATATACGAAAGCCAGCCAGTCACGATAGAAAGCATGCAGACAGCAGTCTGATTTTGTTTAAATCAGACTCCTGTCAGCATGCTTTCTGTCTTGAGACCTGTTAGACTTGTGGCTTCTAAGAACATTTTTCTGGGTTGCTTTGGAATTTTGCTTAAATCCGACTGCTGTCTGCATGCTTTCTGTCGTGAGACCTGTTAGAGTTGTGACTACTAAGAACATTTTCTGGGTTGCTCTGGAAGAACATACATAATTTGTTTATTAAATAAAAATATACCAGAAAAGAATCTTTGACTATTGTAGGGCAGGCTTGGTACATGAGTTTCAGGAGAAAAGAGAACTAATGCTTTTCTGCAGTCAATATTTTCAAATAAAAGCAGTTGTCCACTTTTTGCCTCTCGTTTCAGTCTTACAGAATTTTATATGAATGTTACTGTATATCGGCTTCTAATGCTAAAGAATTATCGGTTATCAGCCCAAATTTACATAGGCTATAGGTGCATCCGTCCCTAATATTCACTGTATTTATAGTAATACTATATAACCACCTTTTTTCTTTAAGAAGCAGTTCAGTATAGCTTGAATGGGAAAAATGCAGGCCTAATAATACAATATGTCTATGAGAGCATGTACAAATAAATAAAACAGAACAGATATCTTAAGAGATCTAGACACAAAGCTTCCTAATTCAAGTTTTGACTGACTTTCACATCAGCTTTTGTAGACACAGCAAATAAAACAGTGTGTGTTTCCTGTACAGCAAAGACAGCTTGGATCTGTGCGATTCTATGCAATTGTAGGTCGTGTGTGTGTGTTTGTGTGTGCTGCAGCAACAGGAAGCACTCTACAGAAGGGACCAGAGAATGCAATGATATAAAAAAAAATACAATAGGAAACAAAAACAAACTCAGGAAACTGATTTGGGGCGTATACATCTCTTATACCAGCAATCTACAACTCCATTTGCCTAATTTAGTTTTATTTTATAACTTAATGAACTGAATGTCCTATATATTTTGTTTCTGTTCAGTTCACCCTTTTTTATTGATCTAAAACTATGTTTCTGACATTACTGTACAAAAGGGCATCCTCAGTTTTATTTTGCAAGGGTGATTAAATTGAAAGTTGCGATACGGGTCATGCTCAAACGACAGAAACAGAAATAAAAAAGAGGAAGTGCTGAAATGCAACATTAGCAAGCGATCACTAGCATACAATAAAACACTTAAGTACAAACTCAATCACGTTACATTCGATGCCTGCGCCTGCCCCGAAGTGAACTTCCTGTGTGTGTTTGGTTATTATTTTACAATTTATTTATTTGTATAAGTGTTCAGTTATATGAATATTTTAATAAATATTAATTGTATTAAATTAAATGAAAACTACTTAAAAGTGAATGATTCTTTGTGGAGGTTTTCCTGAAAGTTTGGCAACATAACGTTTGTTTATGTTTGATGATGGTAAACATACTTTTACATCCCACAGATTCTCATTGTTATTTAAAGATATGATCAGAATGAATATCAGAAACCTCCAATGGATGAAGCAAGGAAAGAGAAGAGGGTCTCATGGTGATTGTTTGATAAAACAACTAATTCTGCACTAGATATGGGGAACAAACATGGGAAAATGCTTACCATACATGCTTTAGAAATGCTTTGTACAACATGCATGCTCTTAATGTTTGTGCATGTAAGTAGAACCTAAATCTGCCAAGACAAACCAAACAAAAATCATATTTGCATACAAAACATAAAAGCCACTGGAAAACATACAAGTTAAAATGTGTGTTTGAGTGCTAGTATATTTTTTATTGTTCATGTAGCTGGGAAGACTGGTCTCACAAATTGGGAGGGGTTAAAAGTAAGGATCCTTATCTAAAGACTGTGCCTGCAAACACACACATTGGTAAGGAACGCTTTAGACATATTTAGATGTCTCTCAAATAGTGCAAGTTTAGCTTACAAGCACCAGTTTGATAAACCTTATATTTAGTGTGTAGCACTCCAACAGTCTCTTACCACTATAACCTGTTCCGGATTTAAATGCAAGATATATACTACGTTACAAATGTTGTATGGTGAGATAACACCCATCCAGACAGGGATGTACAGCATGGTTTAATGCATGGTATCCTCCACAGCCATCTGCTTAGCATAACCCATTAGGTTTTATAAACATAACAGGCATGCTAAAATTGGCATAGCTTACACTGTCTGGCTTTTTGTTGGAACCAGTAAGAGAGAGCACAGAGTCGAGTTTTGTGATGACATTAGTATGCATTACGTTTAATCACAGAGTCCTAAAGATTTAATTATTTCAATGTCACAGCACTGTTTTTTTAAATGATAATTCTTTAGCTTGCTTGCAAATAACAAATATGTTATATATCAAAATAGGAGGTCATCAAAAGTGCATGTATGAAAACTTTTACAAGAAATAGGAGCGTTACAGTTTAGCTTTAGAACATATGGGGGCGGTTTCCCAGAAAGGGCTTAGATTAAGCCAGGACTAGGCCTTAGTTAAATTGAAGTTACATTTAAATAGCTTTTATAAATGTGTCTCAGAATATTACATCACTGGTGTGTATCTTGAGGAAAAACAATGGCACTGATATATTTTAAGATTGTTGTCAGTTCAACAGACTCCAACATACATTTTTGTACACCGTGTTTCTACACCAAACGCAACAGTCACGACGTAACACGACAACCAACCTTTTTTTAATGGGTTTGTCACATTGCACCTCATCCAGTGTGGACAAACTTTAAAATTATAATGGGTTCTAAATGTGTTTCTAATGTCTTTCGTCATGTTGCGCCGGTCGTGTCCGGTGTTGACATGGTGTCAGGCCATATCTTTGAAACCGGTAACCATCATGCTACACTACAAAAAACTGCTATTACTGTTTGACATTTGTAATGCATCTACAAACACTTACAATAACTCAGTTACTGATTATCATACTGGAATTCTGAGGGCACACCTGTGTCTGGTAAATCAACAATGAGTGGGGCAAAAGCAAAACATTTAGACTTGAACAGTGTCAAGGTTCAACGTAATCGCTTCCACTACAGATTTAAGTCACTCACGTGAACTTTCCCTGCACCCAAGTGATCGGGACATCTGTCCTACAGATGGATCAATGGAAATGTACCACATTCAAATACATTAAAATGAAAAGACTTTCAGTGGCTGAATATCTTTGAAGGCGTCTAACCATTACAGAGAGCAGTATCGATATAAAAAATACTGAAAGACTGTTCACTGTTATCAAACCAAAAATATATACATAAAGAGTATTTGCAGTTTGTGATGAACATTAAACAACCACTCCAATATTCCCACAGTTTTAATTTAAAGCCACATTTTACAAAACAGATAATGTAGCCACTTGCACAAGTGTTGAAAAAAAATGTTTTCTCCATCAAGTTTGATTGTTTAGAAATTTTGGATATTCACACTTATTCATTTGGTAGACGCTTTTATCCAAAGTGACTCACAGTGCATTTGAAGTATATACTTTTTCTATAAGTGTGTTCCCTAGGAATCAAACCCACAAACGTTTGGGCCCCTAGATCAATGCTCTACCAGTTGAGCTATAGGTTAGGAGTCAAATACACAGAAGTGTAAAGATTACACAAGCATTACAAGAGAGTTGAAACACTGATCCTTGGGTAGCCTAAGCTTAATAATAAGATACCGAGAAAGGTAATGTTAATACCCTAAAAGTTTTTCATCTTTAACAGGCACACAGTTATTCAGTGCATACCGTACATGTCTTCCCATGTCTGTTTACATGAGGAAACTCAATTGTTTTACAAACAAATCTAAAGAAAAACATGGCCAATGTCTGTGAATGGAAAAGAACGCTGAAAAATAATATCTACCGAGTCGGTCAACACGTGGATATATTTCCACAAATACTGTAGGTGACTGTAACAAGTCTTAACATTGATAGCGAAACCAACAGAGCAGAATGTGAGACAACCGAAAAGATCATAAGCTCACTAGAAGAACACACAGCAATCTTCAGGGTGAGAGGAAATATGCGGTTACATTTGTTTTTCTGTGGTGAGCGTGAGACAAGGTTTCCTTCAAACACTTCTTTGTTGTGGGGGGTTTAGTGCAAGGGTATCTAAAGTTCACACCTGTGGGTATCAGATGATAAGGACAGAGATGAATTTCGAGAAATGATGATGTAATGGGCATGGCAGATCTTTATCTAGAGTATTTTGACTATCTGCCCTCTTCTCCTTTTAGTTTTAGAAGCGTGTTTAACTTAGCTCTACATTTAATGTTATATCTTCTGCTCCACACTTTTGCCTCTCTAGGCACCAGGGCTTATTCAGGTGCAATTACAACATTATTTTAAAAAGATCATAAATACATAGCAGAGGAGCATAGTGATCACTAGTGAAGTGTTGATGTCAAATGACAGAAAACCATTATGTCGTCATAGTAATACATCCACAAAACTCCAAATGTCAGGTAGAATTGCTAAATGCCACGAAGCATACAGTAAATGATCAACTTGGTAGGTGCATGTTGTGTTGGTTGTAAATAAGGAAGATGTGATGGAGTAACGTTATATCTCTCTGTATGTGGGGTATATGAGTGTACGTCTGTGCCCTGCATTACAAGCACACAGCTGATCGGCGTCCCTGTTCCACTCAGCCCTCAACACAAAGACTTGATTGAGAACAAGTCTCCACAGCTTTACAATCCCTCATCTCTCTTCATCTCCTCACCGTCTTCTGTTGACAGTCATTGGTTCCAAATAGCAATCAAATGTTGTGGTAATACTTAAACAACAACATTTTTAGGATGCTAAAACAGCATATCACAGTCATTTATGGAACCAGTAGCTTTTGTGATCATAAAATTCTGAATGACTTCACGTCCTGTACGTTGTATTATTCATGTGGCAAGCATTTTATTATTATTCATAATGTGACTTCCTGAAACACCAGATAGATTTGATAAGAATGTACGAGATGATAAAAACAGACGTGGCATGATCACACCTAATGCACACACCCCTTTATTTATCCTAATGCGCAATGTAGGACGCATATCTCGGCCAATTTTGATACAGTTTGTTATTATAACAGAAAATGAATATTAAATGACACTTGGTAGCTGCAGAACTTACTTAAATTTACACTACCGTCGCTCACAGTAAGGAAGGACACGTCTGGAGTAACAATAACCAAAGTAATTCATAGAAACAATGACATGATTTTCTACTAAGCAAGAAAACAAACATGTTGTTTGAATGACGTGCCTTACAGATAAGAAGCAAAACTTTATAAGAAATCCTGGCCTCTGCTTCTAACGTCATTACGGAAGAGCCCGATGAGGACAGGATTTTGAATGACAGCCGTAACATCCAATCGGGTTCCAGAATGGGATAATAAACATTCCAAGACGCCAACCAACAGCCAATCAGATTGAACAGAGGTGGACTCTAGTTGGCTGTCTGTGTTAGATGGAGTGTAATAAGGCCCAATCCCCGGTCTCGCTGGACGCTATTCTCCGAGAAAAGTGAGGGGGCAACAGGCCAGTAGCCTTTACCGTGCTAGCATCGACCATGTTTTACCGGTGTTTTCATTACATCGACAAGAATAGCACTATATATCAAGCACATCATAACAAATTTAAGAATGACAGAAGAGTTCGCCACAAGAGTTGTCCACAATCTGCAAAGCCACGTTAGAACGGAGCAAAAACAACCTACCCAGAAATTTTCCAGGAAATAGGGCGTTATCATCTTGCTTTCCTCTCTTCTTCGCAACACCTCTTTTTCTTATTTGTAATGGTTTCTCAATTGTGGCACCTAATCCTCCGTTCAACCCCCTGATGTTGTTGTGTCTGGTGGTTTTTCTCTTTTTTCCTGCTGTTCTGCTCGGTTTTCCTCCCTCTAAACGCAAGTCTCCTCCTCCACCGCTCGCTTAATTCCCCCCTTCACTTGTTCAGAATTTAATTGAAGTAAATGTTGTGGGGAAACAGCGACAGTAGTGGACAAAAGGAGCTGTCACAACTTTAATGAAGGAATACAAATTCCACACTTAAGGAAAACGCACGCATTAAAAAAATAAATGAAGTCTCAAGATAAAATATTTAAGTTTAAAATAACACGTAGCAGCAATCATACGTGTAATACATGTTAATCAGTTAATGACAGATTTGTTATGGAAAACAGCGACAGTGCTGGTGAAAACGAGTATTGCCATAACTCGCATGACGAAATGTCTATTTTCAGTCATCTCAGTAGACACCAGCTACCAGCATATTAATTACATCCTTTGTGTGATGATTTAGGGATTGTAACACGAAATGTATACTACTAAAGAATGTTACTAAAAGTCAAGCTGAAATGAGTCCCTTTTATATAAAAATCTTTAATAATGAAGTATTCTGTAATTAGCTTCATTAAGTGTTTATCTTTGTAGAGCACAATCTTAAGAGTTTCAAATGTATTGAATAAGCAGGCAAATAGCTATGTTATACTATACCATTTTCTGATCCATAAACAATGTTTCCATAAAAATATATATCTGACATCAGTCGTATTTGTTGTGCTAGCGGAAATAATTCACATTTTATTAATAACACCACCGACATTCATTCAACAAATGAAATGATTCAGCAATCAGTGATTTTTGAAAAGGGTTTATTCTTATCAATGTACAGATCCAAGCAGTGAAACAAACTCACGTCCATAACAATGTCATACAAATATCATTACAAAATTTTTACAATACAATATATATTCTTTGCATGATCCAAAATATTTGGTGGCCCCTAAAAATGATCACTTTCTCTATTTTCCTGTATATTTTCAAATTCAGATTATAAAATAAAAGTTCACTATAAATTAAATTGCTCTCGGATATAAAATGGGGGCTTTTGAGCAAAGGTTTACTTCATTATTATAATTATTTCTTGATTCCACACAGAGAACTGTACAGTAGTTGGTGCATTCTGGGGTGGGGAAAACAACAAATATTTACTGTGCAAGTGTCATGATTATACGGATAACACACCCCCAACTTCAAGGCATACAGTATACACTGCATTTGAATATCTTCAGTAAGTGTTCACATACATAAGGACCAATTTCTTCCATGTTTTGCCTATGTGAATCTGTGCATTGCAACACTATTAAGTATGTTATTTCTTGTATTTGAGTCTCTACTGGATCTGATACTACACCCCTCCAAAAGAAATAAACACAGGATATAGGATACAAGGTGACAAAAATATGCCTTGATATCACCAGCATCTGAACCAATTACAGTGATTTGCTCTATAATTATTATTAATGTTGTGAATAAATGGGAGACTGGGGGTAAAGGCATAAATAAACGAAATTAAAACGGCAAATAAAATAAAAAACAGTAAACATACCTCCTGAGGTCTCTACATTACAACACAAAATATTCAAGTAGGAATAAACAACACATAGCAGCAATCAAGTGTAAGACAACACACTTAACACATTCATAATATCTGCCTACATCTTATTTCTGTTCTTGTAATTTTTTGAGCAGAGTCAGAAGAATTTCGGACCTCTTCATGTAAAACAGCTGGAATGTGAGAAAAACTTCTTCTTGCAGAAACACACAAACACAACACAGACACACACAACACATACCAGTATCCCATGGTGTTCAGATCTACAATGATAAAACACACATCTGCTTACATCCTTTGTTTGAAGGCAAATAAAATCTCCACGTTTTCACACATACGATGAGAAAAAGTTCACATTTTTGAACACACAATGAAAGTTGTTTTTCATCTGGATCTAAGTCTATACCTCACAGAACCATATTACTACACTTGATACCTGACAAAATGCGGACAAGCAATGTGAGAATAGGTTTTACTTCTATGTCAAACTCTGAGATTTTAAGATTTTAAGGTCTGAATAGAGTCAATAACTTTCAACCAGTTCTTTAAACATACACAGTAGCCTTAAAATTCTCACACCCTTGTATACATTTAGGAATTTTAAGCTTGCTACTACACATGAGGGACACAAGAATTGCCCCACAAGGACTAGACTGTCCAGAATTTGACAACACAATATGGGACAATTTGAATTTCATGCAGGAGGTAAAAAAATAAAAACTGATGGAAGTGAAATATGGATGGAAAAAACATTACCTATTGTGTATGTGTGGAAAAGTGCATTATTACCGAAACTAGTCTATATCGGGGGGCTAGAAAATTAGATTGCTCATCGGGCCACCAACATGCACAAAAAACAACTTGATATCCAGATTAACCCAGTCAGTCAAAACAGATGTTACAAGCACCTTCAAAATCATGCTCTGAGCAAACTAAGAAAGAAAAGACAATGATGTACTACGTCCAAAAATGAACAAAATGTGTGTTCAGCATTCACTGACTGTTTATGTTCAACCACAGGAAATAATTGAATGAGACTCATTCACGTAAACGAAAGATATTTTAGAAATACATAAGCCTTGTACAGATGGAGTAGAACAACTCTTCACTGTGTTGTGCTACAAAGTAGTCTTCCCTCTCGCTTTACACATGCTAACTTAATATAACAAGTCAAAAATAAAATAAAATTGCAGTCGTTTGGATTTCTCTTCTTTTATCTACGCCTTGCACTGCCAGTCTAAAACTCAGATGAAACCCCTTTCAGTGATATGAGAGGACTTACGTTTCTACAGATACTTTTTGAAGTTGTTACCTGTTTGACAGAGAGTCTTAAATGTTTGCGGTCTACTGCTGTGCATAGCTGGCACACAAAAACACTGTCTGCACACGTTCATGCAGTCGGGCTAGACCCTACATCACCCCATGCGTAGGCCAGTTTAGATTTACGCCCCACCCACCCATCTAAACCCTCTTTATAGTACATCCAGAAAATAAACAGAACAACTATGCATTTTCTCCAGGCATCTTCCAGTCTGCTCCAAAGGACCTAGAGAGTTTACAAAAATCATCATGTCATTGTTTTTTTAAACCCCTTGGATGTCCCGTTGAGCGTCCTGATGAATGAATGCTAACAACATTTTTGTTTTCACCCTTATGGCTGATTGTTATGACAAGACAAAAAAGCTTTCCTCCCTGTTTTGGTTTGGCTTGGCGTGGTTTCATCGACTAGCGCCGCAGCTAACGCCTCCCTCCCACCCCGTCCAGAGGGGTCTAGTGGGCCGATTGGTTCCCACCCCTGCTAGACTACCCTTCCCCCCAGGTAAAGGGCAACATATGCCCTGGGTATTAGAGGTTCCCATCCTCCCATTGTAATAAGCTGAAACACAAGAGAGAAAGAGACTCATTAATATAAAGGTAGACCTGAAAGACCACTAACAGTTTAAGTTAACAAAAGACAACGTTTTCAACTAAAAACAGAAAACGTTTGCGTCTTGGCTGGTTGTTTCACAACAACAGTGTTTTAGGGTCTGAAAATTAAAGCTTTTGAAAACGACACTGTTGGGGGAATGACGATTTGTGAAAACTGTGACGTCAGACGTATTCGAGATTTGGGGGGACACAAAATGGGGGATTTTTTTTTTTTTAATCCTACCACAAATTCAAAATACCTACGTGTGGCGTAGTTTTTGATTGTTTAAATTGATTAAACCATGAAGACAAAAGGTGTTTTTATTGTGTAGCAAAAGTTTATGTTATTGAAAGAGGAAATGCGAGTATTGACTGAGAAACGTGGGAAACATGTCTGGTAAACCTGAATCTGCGCCGGAAGGAGACGAGCCGGTTGACTTTCTAAAATGCTTAACGTGGTTTAACTCACCTAAACAACGACCAGCGAAGCCCAGGTACTGGCATGCCTTGTCATAAACCATAACTGCTGTTTAAAGAACGAGTCCTTATAAAAATAAAAAAGTAATAAATCACGCGGTACGCGTTTTTTCCCCATAGAAGTTCATTATAAGGAAACAGCTTAACATAGACAACCGAAACAACAACCACTTAAAAATAAATTTATATTATATTCAAATCAAAACCACGTACTTGAAAACAATCATTCAGTAATCTTTTTGTGCATGCGACGCGCATTGACACAGGCAGATTCTCTGTGTCCTGCTCGATCATAGTCGCCTACTTCTCTGTGGCGATGAAGGCGTGTGGTTAAAAAATCATTACAAACTAATTTGAAAGTGAGGGGGACAGTAAAGGGATTTTAAAAAGAGAGGGGGACATGTCCCCCTTGTCCCCAGTGGAAATTACGCCCCTGCAAGTATGACATATTGCTTTATTGCGCCCTGACGTCTGTAAGTCGTATTGGATAAAAGTGTCTAAATGACTAAATGTAAATGAACGATGAGTTTAGTCTATAGACATTCGAAAGTATAAGCAAAACAATGACCAGTGGAGATAAATTCTTTATATAAACCAAATTCGAACCACACATACGTTAACAACGGTATTTTAAAAAGCATTTTGGATTAAATCTTGATATGCATATGTGAGCAGACATGTTGGTTTTCTTTACAAAGTGACATCGCGAACTACTGGCCCGGCATACATAATACATAAAAAAATCTTTTTTGTGGATCTATATAAATTTGGATTGTTTTGACCATGTTGTCGTGTATATGTTAAACCTTTTAAAAACTAAAAGAAAAAATGTTTCACCTTCTTCCTACATCAATATTGTGGAAAAATACCCTTTATCACTACTAATGTAGATAAATATGCATAAGTTCTCAAAGCATTATATTATAGTTTCAACTATAATGAAAACCGCATTCTCAACTGCAATAAGGTCTTGAATTTGATAAAAAAATTAAATAACCTCAAAATTTTACAATATAAAACAGGGGGCTAGATGATTTGTCGAATCGGCCAATTGAAATATGAGAAAATTACAGTATTTTGCATATTTTGAAACACATCTGTAGGCCTTATTATTTGTAAGCCTAGTTATTTGATTCAGATGGATATCTTCAGCACAACTGTGGTAAAGAACATGCTAAATCAAACAACCTCTGACATTCCTTTAGCTGTCGTAATAAATCTCTTGTAGCCAATGGATATTTACCTCTTTAACCTGGTTACATCTACACCCCGTAGAGTGCTGCAAGTCTCTCTTTGAGTGGAAGGGGAAACTGGTCAGAAAAGCGTCTCCAGTTATCATCTCCAACCTGGTTCTTAAACCCATGCAAGATCTGACAGGAAACATAACTTTACTATGAATCCCAAATCCATTATCACCTTAAAGTGATAGTTCACCTAAAAATTCTGACATGAATTACTCATCCTCAAGATAGAAAATATATAAACCTGTATACATTTCTTTGTTTGGTTGTACACAAAGAAAGATATTTGGAAAAAAGTTAGGAACCATTGACTACCATAGGAAAAAAAAGATTGTATATATATTGTAAACACAAAAAAATAAATTTTAAGCAGAAAAACCAACAGTTCGCTGACACCTTTGACAACCATTTTTTGACTACACCAGAAATCTCAGTTTCTAACTTTCTTCGAAATATCTTTCTTTGCGTTCAACAGAACAAAACAATTATACAGGTTTAGTACAACATGACGTTGAGTTATTCATGACAGAATCTTCATTTTTTGGCGAAGTATCCCTTTAAAGCCTTTCCTTGAAGCTTAATTTAAAAAAACACAAACGAAATGTAGTGATCTACCTTATAAAACATTTCTCGAAGATCGTCTTTTGGGTTCACCCAGGATGCCACAGCATCACAGAAAAATATAAAGTCCTGAAGGGGGTGGAAACAAGATCATTTCTCATATTTCAGAGAACTCAGAGAGACATCAGTGAGAGTAAAGAGTGCCTTACCTGCACCACACCACCAGGGTTGACCGTGATCATGGTGCAGATGCCACGGAAGGCAGAGTCTTTTTCTTCATTGTCTCTTATATTGCGAAGAGAAGTGCACCTAGTGAGGCGAAGAACCCATTTTCAAATAACAAGCCTGTGCGGTTATTTTAGCAAGTGGAATAACACAGTTAACAAAATGTCATAACTACCACCTCAGAGCACCTTTGAGCACAGAAATTGGTCGACTGAGAAATCAAAACTTATCTTCTTTAAACTGTAAACATTCATTGTTGAACTAGACGTTCAAGGGATTTTGTGTTTACCAGAAAAGCTCAAGTTTGATTCCCTGGAAATCCCTGATTTCACAGAAATGTAAGATCTATTTTTGATAAACTTCGTTATGCATCAATGTTTGGGGGGTGAATTATCATCTGTGATTGCCAGGTACATTGCAAGCACTTCAAACCTAATTTATGTTTCTTTAGCTTTCACTAAAATACTCGTATTACTTGCATTTCATTATTTACTTTTATGAATTACTCAATTTAAATAAAAAGATTCTTCAAAATAAATATATATATATATATAACAACGTGTCAGCTTCTAGTTTATAATGCAAATTTAAAGGTAGGCATTCTGGGATAGAAGCATGAAGCTATATCTAATGGGCAGAAGATTTTCTCTTTTTCATTAAACTATTACCTTTCCTAAAACAGGCAAGCATTCGATATTATCCCAAGCACTCGATTAGTTGTTAAGATAGCGACAATAAAAGACGAAAACAGAAGTGAAAACTGAAATAAATCAATTGAGAATACATGAAGGTGCTACTGAGGCAAATTAAACGACAAGACCTAGGGACAGGGTTAGTCACATGGCTGGCAATGATTTAGACTGAATCATACAGAACGTAGAGAGCGAGCGAAAGGAAGGGAAAGAGAAAAAGAGAGATATGCCTGCTCTCTAATGTCTTGAAAAGGCCCCATATCTAGCTTAAAATGAAGATCTGAGGAAAAAGTATGAACATTTTTTGTTTACAAATCTTTGGACCTTTGCATATTAGCACAAATCTCAAGACCACAAGATAGGCAGGGGCCGTTTCAAGAACACCGGGAAAAGGTCTGGACAGAGAAAGAGAGAGAGCGTATGAGAGAAAGATAGAGAACCACAGGGGGAAGAAATATATAAGATAGACAGAAAGAAATGAATGAAATAAAAGATTGAATAATACACACCAGGGTCTTATAAACTGCTGTAGCATGGGTGCCACCTCTTGAGGACAAACGTAACCAAGACGACCAATTGTTATTGCTAAGGTAACGCAATCACGGTTATACAGCACCAAACGCCAACCAAGACATGAGCGAATGAGGGGGGAGGAGAAAACAAAAAGAAACAAACAAACAAACAAACAAACAGACAACTCAGAAACAGAACTCAACAGAATCTGTGTATGAGAATAAATACTAGTGCTCTTCACATCCCCGGACTACAGGGTCAAATGTAAAATATGACACTTAAAAAAAACATATACCTCTCGTTTAAGGGAGGAATCCTAAGAAACACACATTCTTTGTAGGTTAGAAATTGAAAGTCGAATTTAAGATTAAGTAAATGTCTATTTGTGAAACTCTAAAAGATGAGTGGGTTACATGAGAGTTACAATTGCATGATAAATACACGCACTCATGTTTAATACACAAACAACAAACTTGTTTCCTAAGATTTTCTCCCTTAAACTCACACATTTTTTTCAGTAGAACAGAAATGTTTTTTTTTTCTTTCTTTCTGTCTCTTTTGTTTCTTTAAGAAATGCATATTGCACCAAGCGGACTACATGGAGAGGACAAGATTCCATCGGGATCTTAAGAGGCACAGAGGAGGGAGACCTAAGTTTAAGAGACACAAAACTATGCAACATTCTCATTAAAAGACAGGCATTTATGAACAGTCCAATGAGACATGCAAAAAAGCAGATGATTGGCTCATTAGAGAACGCAGCTCAGTGCAGGATAAGCTGATTCAAAGATATTAGGTAAATTGAACCAATAGTACATAGCAGTAGAAAACGTTGAGAAATTAACATGAAAATCATTGTACTATTGATGTAAATCATTCAAATTACAAATATACAAAATTACATTATTATGATACATGTTTTCTTCAAACCGCTTCGAATTTTTTGTGTGCTTTGTAATACCAAAAGAACATCTATCAGCGATCCTGCATCAAACGTTAGCCGTCCTTAACTAAACAACATTCAACATCTATTGGCAGATATGCATTCACATTGAAAAAGAAAAGGAACTAAAAACAACAGAAATAAATCGACGAACAGGAACACATCTACAAGTACCCTTGTTTCTGTGGGTGAATATTAGGATCATTCACCCTCATTTCAGATTTCAAAAAGCCTGGCATGGGCGGCCATTATGGCTTAGGCTACAGCTTTAACTGGAGCTGCCCAATCAGAGTGGAGCGTAACTGGGATACATTTTGAATGGTTCAGGTGCTATACTTTCATGTAAACACCACAGATTTAGATCGGAGTTTAGCAGTTCCGTCTAAAACTAAATTAATATTTAAGGTTAAAAGCTTTGACTAAAAACATTGACATCAACTCCAGAACTTCACTGATTGATGCTTACAATTTCATTACAATGATATAGTAACAGACTTTGCTATTAAACCGCATCAGTCAATACCACAGCTGGACAGTTGCAAGGTCTGTTATATTCATATATAAAGATGTGCTGATAAAACTGCATCTAACTCTTTCCCCGCCAGCATTTTTTTTTTTAAAGTTGCCAGCCTACGCCAGCGTTTTTTAACATTTTCACCAAACTTGAATGGCTAACAGTACATTTTCTGTAAAGAATATATGGACAAACTTTCTATGTTTTTTTCCCCAAAGGTGTGTGACAGCGCCACCTGCTGTAAAACAGTACAAACACTGATTGCCGTAATAACTCGTCTTTGGCGGGGAACCGTTTTTTTTAAATGACGAGATAACTCGTCAATGGCGGTGAAAGAGTTCAAAAACAAAATCATTTAAGTTCTCAAAATTTTCACAATTCTTTACTCAACTGAATAGTGTGCAACGAAAACCATATTCATATTCATATTAATTTATAATTTATTTTTTTAAGTTGTAACCTTATTACCATCAAACCTTGTAAGGTCCAACTCCTAGAGTTTGTATGGAGATTATTAAGCACTGCAGAATGGGGACTGGGAGAGTTTGGGAAAAGGAGGGGAGCAGAAACCTCTCGTGAGGGGTCAGCCTGGTCTCGCACCCCTTAAATGGTACCTGTATTTTCCAGCAGAGTCTTGGGTGTGTTGGGTCTGTTAATAATCTCCACCAGCTGTTGAAGAACCATTGGGACATACGGCTGCATATCAGAACCTGAGAGGAGACAGAGAGCATTTCAGAGAAAAATATGAGGCTTCATACCTTTTGTAAAAATGAATTGATGATACTCACCCATCTGAATAGATATTTCTCCAATGGCCCATGTTGCGTTGTTGCACACTGATATCAATTCTGGGTTCAGGTTTGTGCCCAATATAGGCATAAAATTTGCTGGAAACAGATTAACGTCAACAAGGTTCAGTATCAGAAAGCACAGTTAACAGTTTAATTTGATGAAGTGTCTGTGAATGTACCAATGCAGGGCTTCACATGCTGGAATGAGGCTTTGGTCAAATCTCCCAACAGAGCAAAGGAACTTTGCCGAACCTCTGGCATTTTATCCTGAGGAGAAAACTATTTACAAAGCTGCAGCGTATTTGGGAACAGATAACGCATCCCTTGTTCTAAGCTGCAAAGTCTTGGTTTTGTAATTGTTGACTGTTTTTATGGTTACCTGCATGCACTGGTACATAAGAGTGAGAATGTTGCTACGGGCAACCAGCTGCTCTATGTTTCCACCAAGACCCTCTGCTAATCCGCTGAGCAGATCCAGAGCCACGATCATGAAATCTTTATCGGGAGCTTCATAGAACTCAGGCTGATTCTGATGAAGCTGTGACACCGAAAGAAAGAGAATGTTGTCAAAGACATATTATATAAATATGCACATAATTGTTAAATGTTTGCATGATAAATGTTTTAAAGGTCTAGTGTACGAAATTTAGCAGCATCTAGTGGTGAGGTTACAAATTGCAGCCAATGGGTCACTCCACCACTTCCTTTTGAAGCACTACAGAGGCTGACACAAAACTAAGATGTTGTCATGTTTTAGTCTTTTTGCCGAAGGCACCAACTTTGTGAATTCAATGCAAGGGGACCTGCGGTTTATGAAGATAGAAATAGTTCATTCTAATGTAATAAAAAGTCTTTATACACCTCTGAAGACATAACTATGTATATTATAATGCATTTCCGTCAATAGAGCCTCCGATAACACATTTAACAGCATATTTTGTGGTTCTGTTTGTGAAGACTCTTACCACAGTTTGAGCGAGTGTTTTCTGGACCAGGTTGACACAGCGTTGATAGACAGGTTCACAGTATGGCAGAAAGCCGCTCTGAAGAGCAGTGGCCACAGACGAGAGACACTGTATAATGAATGAAGAATTATGAGGATCTCACTAAAAATCACAACTACAAGACATATGCAAATTTTTCTAAGACATCTAATAAACATGCCAATGTCTTAAAATGAATGGGCCTTTTCTAAAGGGATAGTTCACCCAAAAATGAAAATTCTATCATGAATTATTCTAGTTATTCCCTAACCTATAACTTTCTTTGTTCTGTTGAACACAGAGAAAGATATTTTAAAGAATGTTAGCAACTGAGAGTTCTGGGACATCATTGACTAACATATTAGAACAAAACTAAATGGTACTCAAAGGTGTCCCAGAACAGATTACTTTCCTAAATTCCTCAAAATAACTTAACTTGTGTTCAACAAAACCTAGAAATACACAATTTTCTTCTTACTATTGTATTCAATGACTCCAGAACTGTCAGTTATTTAAAAAAGAAGGGATTTTTATCCTTCTACAGAGGTTCGTTCAGCCAAAAGATTGATTAAATTTACATTACTTCGCTTAAAACATAGCGACTCCCAAATGATTTTTTTTTATAAAAAAATGATTATAAAAACAAAATTCTAAAGTAAGCCAATCAGAATCGAATATTCCATAAACTCCCCCACAAATCCATGTCAGTTCGTGGTATGATTTGAATAAGACCGCACATATGTACACGCAAGTAAGGTGGGTGTACCTGTTAGTACAATTGCTTGTGAAGCTAATGTTCCAAATATGGTAATAGGAGATACAAACATCCACGGAATGTGGAAAATACAGCGTTTTTTAACCTTAATTCTTGTACACACATTGTGTTACATCTAAAACAAAGGATGATATTTGTTTTAGCCTTGTCATACGACCCCTTTAAGATACACTTTCACTTATTTACCTCTAGTAAGGGAAAGAGGTCTTTGTCTTCGTCTTTTAGCTGGTTCCACTTCTGAATCAATGGAGGCATCAGCATCTGAATATATTCCTGCATACAGAATACAATTATGGAAACAAAAACACACAAACAGCAACCTGCAGCTGTGCATGTGTATTTATTAGACATGCACTGACAGATTGTGTGGGCACAAAACACTATATATATATATGTGTGTGTGTGTCTAAGAGAAAGATACATTGTACAATTTTAAGTGCTTCTGTGTGTGAAAGTGCATTACTGGTTTATTGAGATGATGGCCCACAGAGTCAGCCAGAGTCCCAATGGCATCATAGAGGATGAGCAAGTTCTTGTGCTGGTATTTACCGAAAGCAAACACTAACGTGTCCAAAATGTAAGCAAGATACGGCACCAGCTCAGTGCACGCCTCCTCCTCCAGGGTTGCAAAGGCACTACGAGAGGCAGAAGCAGGATAACTGAGAATAGTTGAACTTCATGGGGTCTAAAGACCCTTCTAGGCAACATTCTCACCTGCAGGCGGCCTCTTGGACACGCTTGTTGCTGTCCAGAATGCGCTTGAGCAGTTCAGTCATGAGAGGTTTGAGGTAGGTGTCAGGAGGCTGGCTAACCACCCAGTGCGTGTACCGACTCAGAGTCCAGCAGGTGATGGATCGAACCAGAGCCTTCTTATCAGAGAGACAGAGTACCAAATGAGGAATCAACTCTGGTAGGTAGGGAATCATTCCCTGCATACAGCCTAAAGGGGAGAGAATGAGAGAACGGTTTTGGTTAGTTTTGTAAATTTGAATTATAGCATGTCATTGTGGATGTTTATTAAATACCTTCAGCAATTGCTCCAAGCACAAGTATGCCCGACTCTTTTACAAGCCACTCTGGATGGAACAACAGTTCTTTCAGCAGAGGAAGAATATGCAACAGCAAATCATCCCTGAAAACATTTGCCAGGACATCCAGTGCAGCTGCGGAACATTTTCCTGGACACATGACACATGCAAACCAGTGACTACAAGTACCTAGACTTAAAAAAAAAAGATTGAATTGCTTCTGAAACCAAGAATCAAGGATTTGACTCCAGCCCTCTCTTACTTAGATTCCAGTCAGAGATGGTTTCATCATCATCCAAATCATCGTCATCATCCTCCTCTTCTTCAATGGAGTCTCCACCCTCATGTTGCTGAGCAACAGTGCGCGAGCGATGGAACCTCGGGCGAATGTCCTGCTCGTTGTCTGGGATTGCTTCATCTTCTTCAATATCTCCCTGACAATCATATATGAATTTGGACATGTTATGCCAAGAACTATTTTCAAAACTTTTCATGATGGTGTGTAGGCCTGTCGCGATAGTCAATTTATGTTTTATATAAACTTGACGTCGGTAGTTTTTGGTGATGCAATATATCACCATTGAGTTTATATTTACGTTTGTTTATAGAAAAAGGATTGACATTAACATTTTATCCGATCGTGCCGTCTCTGTTAGCTCTGCCCTGTGTCTGTGTGTCAAAAGTGGGTCTCGTGCACACACACACAACAGCGGGCGCGCAGTCGCACACACGAAGCGGACAGCGGCAAGTGAAAAGAATCAAGGAGTTATATTGAGTTTTCCTGATGAATAAAGCCAATTCGGAATACTGTAGTAGGCCTAATTGGCTTGTTGTCAAAGCCGAAAAGCTCCCACTCTGATATGCAAACAAAGGAACACGTGAACAAGATGCTCAACTCTTTAAATATGGAGGTAACGAAAACAGCAGTACAACTTATCAAAAAACAAAAGCTGCATCGCATTTGAACCTCAAGAGAGGTCTTACAAACATTAAAGTTAAACATGACATTTCCCATGTATGAATATACTTCATGAATGGAACACCACTCAAAAAGCCATTCCAGATGAAGAGAAATTGTTTTTCAAGCGGTCAAATTATGAAATACTATCGTGCTGCACTCTCCACAGTACACATATCAAAGGCTCTGCTCACCCCTATCTTCATCATAATGGCTTGTTATGTAAATCAGACAATTACAATTAAAGACAGGAAGTGTCTGCTTTATTTATTTTAAATCTTTACACTCCAGATATTATTTATATTCCAATTTCAATGTCCAAAAGGTCTTTGTTCTTTTAAAGGGTGTACTTGCATTATATTATATTATCATTACTTATTTATGAAATGACAATAATATAGATTATCCCAATTATTTCTGATGCAATTAGTCGCCAAACAAAAAGTTGTTATCGCGACAGGCCTAATGGTGTGTTCATGTGATATACGAACAAAGAAGAACGATAAAAATAAACAGACCTTTAGAAGGATTATGTCAATCTCAGAGTATTTCATTCCATTGACAAGCACTGGTGTCAACCTGCAACAAAAACACACATGAACACATTTTTGTACAATTTGAGGGGTTGTGCATTGCAAAGTTTTAGCTATAACCTTTTAAGGCATACTCCACCCAAAAATATGAAAATGCTGTCATGAGTAACTTATATATTGTTCCAAACCAATATTACTTTCCTATGTTTGGTTACAGACAAAGAAAGAGTTTTGGAAGAAGGTTTGCAACTGACGGTTCTTGGAACTACCATAGTAGGATTTTTCTGTTCTGTTGAACACAAAAGAAGATATTTTGAGGAATTTAGTAAAGCTGATGATGCCCCAAAACTATCAGTTGCAAACATTCTTCCAAATATCTTTCTTTGTGTTCAACTGAAAAAAGAAATGAATTATTCACAAATTTAGTTGTTCCTGTATAAAAGATAGAGTTTTCATTTTTAGGTGAACTATTCCTTTAAATATCAAGCCCAAAGTTTGCATTCACAATGTTTTTTTTTCAATTTTTCATGGACTAAATAAACAATCTTTTCTTGACTTTGTAGTAGAAATTGCTATGGTTTTACTAACTTTGGCAGGTGTCCACAGAGAACCTCTTTACACACCGGTTGCTCGGCAAGAGTGAGCCAGAACTCACAAGCCTCCAGAGCGACATTTTCATCCTGGTCCTGCGTCCTTTGTAACATGTACTGAGAAACAGAAAGGAAGAGGGGGGTTGTGGGAAATGTAGGTTTGAAGGTGGGTCAATCTTGAAGACATTGCTGCCACACTATAATTCTACAAGAGACTGTTATTGCATCATTTTGCTTGTTTGGTTATGACAATAATTATATATTCAGAAAATAACCTCAATTATGTTGTGCATGTGAGGAAGGAGACGATCAAGTCGAACTTCTAAAAGCATGACTAAAGCTCTGCACACATTCTTCCTCACTTCAGGTTCCTCATCGCCTGCCAGTGCAAACAGGTTCTATGGTACACACAGATACACAAAGAAATAACATGACCATTATTTCCTAAAAACTACAAAACTGACAACATTTTTTCATTATGTGACCACAAATAAATCCTGGAGTTGGTCTGCATACCTCAATGAAAGGATCTATGTGCAGCATTAAGGCCTGTGTTCTGCTGATGATGAACTGGTTCACACAGGCAATGGCATGTGACCTAAAACAGAACACAAGCATATAAAACATACAAGTAAATCAAATTATGCAAGATTTGTTGAAAAAATTTCGGCAACTGTAGTTGTCTTAATAGTAGTGGTGGGCCGTTAACGGCAGTGAGACTCTTATCGCGCGATAAAAAAAATGTCGCCGTTAGTCTATTCTCAAAGTTGGGTTGGGAGCTGGGTCTATACTACGCAAGCTATGATGACTCTCACCTTGATATTTTAGCGCGGATGTATACCAGCTTAACTGCACTGTACGGGGCGAGAACGAGATTTTTCAACTCGCGTCATTCGCGGAAGCAGAAGCCACCTCATCATCTCATAACCAGGGCTTCATTCGCGCGATTCACGCAGCAAGTAGGTCTATTGGCTCTTTGCATTAACATCTAAATCACTCGCGCTTGACACGCCATTCGCGTTTGGTCTGAACACAACATAACGTTACTGTGAAATTACCGCATCAAACGTGACGTGCTAACATGGATGCAGCTATGAAGCCGCCGGGTTTGCTTCAGGGAATATAAATTTTTAAGAAGCTTCCCAATAAAAAAAGATCGACAAGACTAAGGTTGTTTGCACCTTGTGCAATGCGGAATTGGTTTAAAAAAACACTTTCTCTCAACAGGTAGTGGTCTAGCTTTAGTTAAAATCAGTAACTTTGTATTGAGATCTAATGTATTATGGCTCCTGTATGACATATCGCTTGTTGCTCCCTCACTCTTTGTAAGTCCCTTTGGATAAAAGCGTCTGCTAAATGACTAAATGTAAATGTACTGTAGGAGCTCTTCCAGTCTCAAGTACCACCTAAACGCAAATCATCCCTTAGCTAATGCGGAAGTAAACACAAGTTCATCTTATTGAACATAATTTAATTTTCATCACCAATTATCATAGTAGAACAGCTTTCTCAAGCAGTTTGTGATGCATTTTGGAAACAGGAGATGAGCCCCTGGTCTAATGCGCCACCTGGCTTGAGAAACCCGTTCTCAAAGACTTACTTTTAGTCATTATTTGGGTAGCACACATATTCTGAATGCCTTCGGCAGAATTCAAATGAGCCATTTTAATCTAGATTAATCTTGGAATTAATCTAGATTAAAAAAATTAATCTATGCCCACCACTACTTAATAGTCAAAAAGGGCCGATAACATGCTAACTAATGTTCAGAAAAAAATCTTGATTGACTGCTATCGCCATGGCAATGCATTTTTGGTGTATGCAGTTTGATTTGTCCCACCTGATTTTTGGGCTACTGTGCTTAAAGAACTGCAAGAATTTTGGAATCATCACATTGAGTGGGCGGTCCAACATGTCACTGTCCAGGATTTCAGCAGAGTCCTCGCAGATCTTTTGCAGAGCTCCGAAAGCACCCTGAAAGAACACACCAGGAAAAAAAAGAACCTTACATTACGACCTACAGCACTTCCATTTTAATCAACAAAGCTGTCGTAACAACCCGTGAGTGCCAGAGAGAGAAAAGCCAATGCTTTCACTAGACAGATGCCCGGATCCTGTGGGTACTCCTGATTAATAATAATTTATTTGCTGTTGCCTTAGGCTAAAATCTGACTGGTTCATGGATTGTGCCGATACCAAGGTTACAGGCATAACACACGATAAATGGTCTTTCTATTCTGAATGTGTTTGTGACATTAGCCAGGACAAGAGGTCCTGATCATCCAAAACGATTCAAAACGATCCAAAACCAAACCCGGAAAGCAAAGGCACCACCCTAACACATCAAGCTCCAGACATTCCACCTGTAAGGAATTTAATCAGGTCACCAGCACAAACAGCACCATGGCAACGAGCTGTCTGGCCTGACTGTCGCCATGGCAACTGTCTCCACTGTCAGCTTGCATTTGGTTAGAGACAGTGTGTTTTGAGCTGGAACGCAGAGGAAAAGGAACCGAGAGGACTTCTCCTTTCACGATACAAAGTTTATTACAATATTTAATGAACAAAGTTTTCATGTGCGTCTACAATCTTGATGATGATGATCAGATAATCTATCCATCTATACAATTACATCAATGCATGACATCCTTATCATTAACTATAGACAATAATTAAGTTTTATTTATTAACAACCACTCAGAGAGAGAAAAAAATAAAAATAAACAATCAAGGGCCTTTGATTACATTTGCAATGACAGTAGAATTAACAAATTCTAATATAAAATATAATTATATAATATTATATAATAATTAAGATCATTTCATCATCGACCAATAGAGTAAATCCATGCATTATTTACCCCTCAACACATAGATACACATGCCTACTATGTATGTGTTCATTTATATTCAGCCATTTAACAGATTTCTGATCTAAGTGACTTCAAGGTATACAAATCAGACAGTGTGTTCCCTGGGAACTGAACTTGTGACCTTGGCTATGCCAGTAGCATGGTCCACTCGTTAAACTACAGGAACACATTCTGGGCACATAGAAATGAATAGCTAGTGATTCTCCCACTCAGCATGCCAGTGTAAGCTGGTGTGTGAGCTTTGATTTTTTTCAAACCCACAGACACTAATATATATATATAGTTTCATATTCTAAATACTGAGACAGCATGCTGCATGAGGATTTGCCAATCAGTACAGACTGGAAGTATGGCATTCCTATAACACGCCCACCAAGCCCCACGGGAAGGCAGAGGATGTAATCTGACACGGACAATGCTGCATGAGTCTGTGTAAATTAGTTTTATATAAAACAACCTTTAAGGATTCTGACTTATATTAATGAACTAAACAGCAATTGTTAATTCCCTGACACACAGCCCTGTTTGAAAAGTAACATGCAGTTATAGTATAAACGCCGTCTCCAACCGTGTCTGTGATTAGTTGTGATCACATCTGATCTCCATAGCAGAAAATAACTGACCTCAATCTGTGCTAACAACCCTGCTCAGCCAGAGTCTCATAGTCACACAGAGCAGCTCATTGTACAGTGTACGCCGAGAGTCTCTTTGTTCATGTTTGGGTGTGGGAAACTGAATTATTCCAGTAGTACTTAAAAGTAGCATCTTAGGTGTGTGCTCAGCGGGGTTAAAACTTTGCATGTTTTCTCAACCCCGTCACAAACACTAATAAGTTGCAAAACATAAAAGCTACTCGCACATAAGCCTGGCAGCACCTGAGCTTACAAAGCACCGTCCTAATTGCAGACCAAACCCTCAAATATCCAAACTTTCAACACTACAGTCAACATGCGTCATCAAAGCATATATTGCTTTGCATGTCTGTATGACACAAGCGCATCTACATCGATTGTACTGATGTCCTTCTTGAGCCCGGATGCCTAAAACTCTAGGTATTTCAAATGCACGTATGAAAAAATAATTTGTCTAGTGTCCAATATGTTTTATTTTTCTTCCGACACACTCACACAAAGGATAACACACATTTATTGCACTAGTAAAGGAAAACATCAAGGGACTGCAAGCACAACTGGGCAGCAAAGTTGTTTTTAATTTTTGTTATTAGTTTATATCTTAGTTATTTTTCTGTTTTTATTTCTACTACATTTCTATCTGCTTCTATTGCCAAATAACCCAATGCTTTATAAAAAGAATATTCCAAATTTGATTCTCGGTTTTTGAAAAACATAACCAATCAATAAATAGTAAAGAAAACCTCAAGTTTTGCGTTTGTGCATGTTGGGATTATGAATAAATCATACCTTAAATCAGGATATCACTATTATGATTTTGAACAAAACATTACGACTAAATTACCAGACCAATAACAAGCCAACTAAATCAACGACAGATGTAAAAAATGCCGTAGGACAACACGATTAGCACATAATCTACTAAGAACAGACAACAAAATGATGATGTGTATTCCGCTCATGTGGATGTCAGAACAGAAAACGCCCTTAATAGGTATGCAGCGCTTACATGTCTAACAGCAACAGCTGAGAGCTTAGATCATGCAGACATAAGACAACGAGTCATCAAATATCCATCATCTCATAGCTTCAGTTGAGCACACTTAAAGGGGAAACAAACATGAGATATGTGACTGAACAACTGTTTACACCTGGTTTTACTATTAAGATCTGTCCTGGTGATCTGATCACAAGTTGCAAGACATATCATTATTTATCTACACATTTTCCAATTCAAATTTCCATACTTTTCCAGACTCAAACATACAAGTCTGATTTTTCAGACAATTTTTAACATATAAAAAAGATGGTTTTAAAACTGTAAACCTTCAACCCAAAGCAACAGAAGGACTGGTGAAATATAATTAATTGATGAACATGAAAAGAGAACTACAATCTATTAACTTGGCTTCTTTCAAAATTTGACAACATTCAATCCGTATGCAGGACTTTGTCTCAAAAAAAAAGATTTTCTTATGCTAAATATGTGCATTTTAGAACAATTGAGTGCAAATTTGATAACAATAGCTAAAGCCACGCCTGTCTTTTTATGATTACGACTGATAAGTAAACACATGGCCAATTTATATTTTTTATAAAAATATTATCAGATTGAAATGCAATCAATCTTTAAAGAGGATTTGGGTTTGGAATGACAAATATAAGCGCAACTTTTTGTGCAGCTTCATACATAGACATCAAATTACAAAAGTTGCAGAGACTTGTTTTTGTAATATTTTTTTATAATAATATAGAAAGAGAATTAAAAAACATGAATTCATCGATGCCTTTGAAATATTTGTATATAATATTGTTGTTTTAATAAGCTAACCCCAACCTATTAACACACATGAGTAAAAACCATGCAGTTTAGGATGAACTGGTGAAGGCATGGTCATGTTTTTGTCTCTTTTCAACATTTTGTAGTTTGCATTATTGGGTATTACAATCGGCCGTTTAGTCAGGTTCGCTTTTTAAAAGTTAATGTGTGTCAAGCACGTTTAAATTGGGAGTGCAAAGTAAAAGCACTCTGGAAAGACGGAGAAAGCAATTGGTCTATTTTGCTGCAGCTTCATGCGTTACTAGTAAATTCTGGGAACTATTGAGAGGCTCCATGAACTGCCATTCCTGTGAAAAAACTGTTCCATTGGATTCAACGAAACTCTCTCTCTCAATAGCTCTGTTGCTGTCTAACTGCATAACATCCAAATCACAGAAAACAATCCTCCAGCAGATTTTGTCTAACAGTGTTCTATTTACAGTGTTCGAAAGATGCTCCTTATTTCATAAAAATACATTTATTATCATAAATTGTTCACTTTATATTTAAAAAAAACAGATAGGCAATAGTCTAGAAACTCATAATTTTCTCAATACTCAATTTTCTTTTTTCCATACTAATCCAGATTTGGAAAACAATCAAATTAAAATCCATGCTTTTCCATACTTCTCCAAAACACATAGGAACCCTGTGACGACGTATATTAACACATGTTAATTAAAGAATATTTGGTTTATACAATAAATTGATAAATTGAGTTTATTGTAAAAAGCCTAATGTACATTAGAAGCAGCTGTTCAAGGACAAATCAAGGCACGTTAGCATTTACACTACAATTATGATGTGGTCAGATCCACTTTCCACTTCCCCCACATCTGTCTTTTAGGGCCCAATCACAATATGATGGAACCCAGGCTATCACAAACATAATCAGCACTGAAGACTTGTGATTGATCACTCAATACATATTGCAATACCAAATGAGTCATAATGAGTCTATATTTCTTACTTCACAAGTGTTATAGTCCTCCGAGTCCAGCAGTAAACAGAGTTTAGGTAGAAGTTCTGGCCAGTTCTGTAACTCTCCTTTAGAGGCTATAGTTGTGATTAAAATGCCTGAGGAACAGAAAGAGTAAATATAGAACCTTTATTATGACAATTACCATTTAGATCAGTGGTAGTCAAACTTTTTAGTTGTAAGGCCGCCTTTGTGTAGGGTGCATTGCTTTGCCCCCCCCCCCCCCCAAATAATTACTTAGACTTTTAAAGAAACCAAAAACATATTCAATTATACAATGTTTGAACATCAATTATTTTGGTTGGTGGTCTTTTTTTTGATTGCTTAAATTAATGATAAAATCTGTGATTAATCATTAAAACACCTCTAATTCAACACTGTGTGAAAAACATTTTTATAAAAACTATATAATTTTTCACAAACAGAATGATAAAAAAATGTAATAATTATGCAAACTTGTGCTTTGATAGATGCTGGGTAACCATAGAAACATAGCACCTCTTTACACAGTCTATTCACAATGAGAAAGCACAACTAATCTAGACCGTCCTGGTGCACCACAAAAATCAATACATCATTTTACACCAAAATACAACAACACAAAAGCCATACACAGACCCAGAGGCAGAATAAAGTCGACGTCATGGCTCAGAGCCAGACTCTAAATGCACTGCCAGTCCATACTCACCCACTGTGGCTCTAATGAGCGGTGAGGAGTCTCCAATGTTCTGCAGGCACTCATTTTTTATGAAGTCAGAGACGCCATTCGGGAAGTTCTGGTAATGGGCTCTAACGTTGTTCTTCAGAATGAGACCGCTGAGAGAGCGAGTAGGCTCGTCTTTGTGAGGAAAAACAGGGTACAGTTTATGACCAAACAAGTGTCATTCCTACACACATTGTATGATGTAAAACCCCATCATGGACGCAGGTTCAAAAGATCTGGCAGGGTACTTGACAGATTACAATTGACCTAAAGTCTCTGAAGCACTAATAGTCCTGGTATTAGAACTAGCAATTTACTAAACACCGTTTGAAAGCAAACATCCTATAATGGGTTGCTTGATTCAACATCAACTCAATATTTATCAGACCCATCCCTTCCAGTTAATGCAATAAGAATCCCTCTTAATACCTTACATTTCCCTCAAACTGTCATGGCAGACCTCATTAACGGCATCAAATAGCCAAACTGCAGATCAACAGAGGATTTTCTGCATCTGCTACTGTAACACTGCCTCCTCATACACGATGTGTCAATGTACAAATAACAGAATGATATTCATTGAGGTCATAAACAGGGACTCTACAGGCGCAATGTGTTAAGGAAGGTCCATCTTACCTTCTGTCTTTAGTTTTGTGAGCACAAATATCAAGTAGTTGTTGAAGTCTGGATATTGATTGAGCTGCTCAAGTTTCTGTGGTGCACATTAAGGAACATCATGCAAAACACAGAGTAGCCTATAATGGATACAGCAGGGCTAACGTGTTTCAAGGCACGTATTTTTTAACTGTCACCTAAAAAACGTAATTATTACAGGCTATGGACATATGTATACTGTACATAACATTGTATAAATCTATGTATAGCCCGACATACTTCGAAAAGGGCATAACGAATGTCTAATTAAAAATAATGCGTCCAGTAATATAAATATGAACGTCGACTTCTTTGTAAGAGACTGAATGCAAATCACACTAGGGACAAAATATCATTTATTTTTTGAGAAAACTAAATAAACATCTCCATTTGAATACATCAAAACACACTCAAAGAGATTATTTCCACACAAAATGTGGCATAACAGATAAAACACGTCGGTCGTGTTATTCTGGCATCGCTCGTTTCAGATGTCTTTGTTTGAGCTGCATCCGATTATATAAAATCGTGATAACAGTACTCGCACCACTGCAGCTGTAGATTCGTCTGTATATCAACAACTATTAAACGGACTATCTAGGCAGCATTTACGGCACTTGTCGTTCCAAAATCGCCGATCAAAAAGCCTCAAAAGTAGGTTTTGAGACCCGCCCAATATTTCATTAATTTAGATGATTGTTTATAAATAATCGCAGAGGAGATATTACAGTTTCTCGTGTGTGGTGTAGGGGAGTTGACAGCAGATGGACCCGCTATCTCATCTAAGCTCAGGTTAATCACTTTCAAAATCGCAAACAGCGATACAAATACTGACAACATTTTGGTAACATAATAATAAATAAAACATAAACACGGTGTCAGTCACCGCGTGCACGTTTCAATTATCAAGTACAAGAAGCGTATACGCTAAATCACAGGCCAACTCCTACAACAACTCCACCTTCCCTCCTACATGGTCTTTCAATGTTCCGGGTTTTGTTGTTGTTGACTTGGTAAAGGATACTTGTTGGACGGATCGTTGTGTGGATGTGTCGGGGGACTGTGATTCCTTGAGTAGTTGTAAGATCTGCTGAAGTCCCTGTTCGTCGGGTTTCCACTGGCACTCCATCTTGTGTGGCAGGCAGGAGCCTCTCTCTGTGTGCCCAGATCTACAGCCTTTCACATCAAATAACGGCCTCCACCTTGACCTTCGCTTTTAAACCCGACCGCGATAACGTTTAGGATGAAAATAAGGGGTTGTGCGAAATGTAACGTTCAATCGACCCGTCTGAAAATGCGCGTTTCTCGGAGCGTCGGGTTCTTGGTTACGCTAAGCTAGCGTCCACGGACTCATCTGGATCATCGCACATCTACAGCGATAAACCAGAAGCCTCTGGGTAGCGTTGGCCGGTCCTAGCGCCTGTCGAAAAACCAGGCAGAGATCTCATTGGTTCGAGTACCGAAGATGATCGCATAGATAGTGTTATGCAAGCCCGGCTAGCTCAGTCGGTAGAGCATGAGACTCTTAATCTCAGGGTCGTGGGTTCGAGCCCCACGTTGGGCGATATGTTATTTTAAATGCAGAAGACAAGGGGCCGGTTGCACCAACTTGAACGTATTTGGGTGCAAGCCCACCTCAAAATGCAGTGCTCATAAAACGAAATCTTCCTGCAAACTATCGGCAGTTCGGAATTGTGCAAAATAGGACTGATTAGATCTATATATCGAAACCATTACAGATTCAATCTATACATCACATCCAAACTTTTCTTTAGAGTGGACAGTATGAAATTAGATATTTTCTGTAGAGATATTTTTGTCAGTTTCTTTTAATCAGAGTTTAAACATTATATTGTACCCTTAATATTACATATATCTTGGTAAAATGCAGATAGGATGAAAGCTCATCCTACTACTGCTCAAAAATCTCTCTCCTGTGTATGGAGCCAGAAATCTGACAAAATAATCTGAATTTGAATTTTGCACAAATTTTAGTGTTTCCTGATATTCAATATAGTTATGAATTAGATTTTTTAATATGAATATTTAAATTCACAAATTTAATAATGAAAAATTAAAAACGTAGAAATTCAGATTCAAATTCAGAAATGGTTCAGTTGGTAGGTAAGCTTCGGTGTTCGACAGGAAAGAGTAGAAGATCTAGGAAAAGTCGAACGGAGCGCTTTGGGCCACAATGGCCAGTGATTTGTTCTTGATGTCCAAACAAACTCCAAACATGCTGTTTTTGAGAGTGGAACCTCTAAGATTGCAATAAAAAGGATTTAAAATGTTCAAATAACGACTCAGTCGCAACCACTTTTTTGCCTTCAGTCGCGCTGCTGTGACGCAATCGGTCTAAAAAGGCAGCCTTGAAAGCACAAAGCCAATGTGCGAAATTGAACGAAATCGTAATAGTCCCTTTTTTTTGGCCGGATTACGTTTCTCCATGTCGCAAAATCTAGGGGCGAGGCGTCTACAACCTGAATTTATAGGGGCGTGTTATGTAAAATATACGATCGATTTCAGACCGTATTTATTAAAGTACGATCATTCGTACGATGAGATTGCCAATGTTTGATGAATCACACGTGAACCCTGTGTCGTTTCTATTTTAGATTGATAAATGAGGACCAATGTCACAGTGAGACTGTGTTGCAACTATGTATACAAATAATTAATACAGAAAGACATCAAGATTTTCACTTGACTACCTATGACTAGACGAAAGGTTTAGTCTCAGACGCACGCTACGTATATATGCATATATATATATATATATATATATATAGGTATAATTTCTACGCAGGATTTATTTTACAACTGGTTTTACGACCGGGTGTAAATCCAGCTGGTGTTTCACCAACAGTTACAATTCTTGAACGGGTTTTCCTCAACAATGTACTCTACTGTATAAAAATTACCCCTAAAGTTCACTCTTAATTTAAAGTTCTTTCATGAATTACTCATTCTCTAGTTTTTCCAAATCTGCATACATTTCTTTGCTGAACACAGATAAAGATATTTGGATGAATGCTTCTAACACTTCTTTGACCCCATTGACTACCATAGTAGGGAAAAATTACAATGGTAGTCAAAAGTGCCCCAAAACTGTCCTTAATTCTTCAAGATATCTTTTTTGTGTTTAATTTCTTTCATACTTTGGTAGTCAATGGAGTCCAACAACTATTTGGTTATAAGCATTCTTCCAATTATCTTTCTCAGTGTTCATCAGAACCAAGACATTTTTACAGATTTGGAACGACTTGAAGGTGACGACAGATTGTTTTTGCTTGAATTAAACCTAAATAATTCAGAAACTCAAAAGGCTTGTTTAGAAAAGTATATGCAAAACAACAGGGTGATTATTTTACACAGTAAAAAAAGTGAATGCCTTATGGCTGTGCTCGACTTTAGGCATTTTTGGCTAATCACTAACCGTTTGATAAGCCACCAAATGAGTCCGGTTAAGCTTAAGAACCCCTTTATTATACAGTTGTAAGTACATTGAGTTATTTGTTGATATTTAAATGTAACTAAATAGGATTATTGTGTTTGTAGATTTATTATTGTACAGCTTTGTAGATCTTATTCCAACGGGAACTGGGAAAACACATACACAAGTTACATTATATGAGCAAATTGATGTTATACTTCATATTCTAAATAGTAGAAATGTTTTCAAATATTGATTCAGTATCATCAAGTTTTCACTTATATGCATGTGAAACACCCTGGTATTGTATAAAAACACTTCAACCACTGATCTTTTGATTTTCTTTAATGACTTACAGCATTTAAAGAGTGAACCTAATGCTTTTTATTGCTGCTAAACATTGAACACAAATGTGAGTAAATGATAGCTATTGTGTGACTGTTTTTACTGATCTATTCAGCAAAAACTCTTCAAAAGCATAATCTATCATTTCATTATAGGAACGTGACATTTTAAAGTGTTTTTCAAGTCCAGTTCTTTAGCCGAAGATATCAGAGGTTGTTTTAATAAGAAAGGAGGTAGTTGATGCCAAAGCATGAGCTTGGATTTGACTTGAAGGGGAGCTCCAGAAGGTGCGGATGAGTATATTTACTGAGACTCTTCTGCTCCATGCTCACTCTGACAGTAGTGTGGACTGCAGAGGTCTAAGAGTCCTTCGGCTGGTTTTTCTTTCTTGCTCCATTATTCCCAGAGGCCTCTTCTTTCCTGAGGGAGTGTGACACAGGAAATGATCCAGGGTCTGCTCGGTGATCTGGCCAGCTTCTTCCAACCGTCTAACCACCTGCTCCACACTCCCCTCCCATAGCCCATTAGCACTCTTCTTCCTCAACACATTAACCTTAGACAAACAGAGAGGAGCAGAAGCGAATGAGTGACAGCACAAAAACGACACAAAACCATGCTGCACAGTTTTTTTTTCTTAATTTCTCTTAGCGATTTTCATACAACATGCATATTCAAATTTGAATAAAGTGAAATTCATATTTCCAAAATACATTTTTATATACACTACTTATCAGAATTTAGGACACTTGGATTTGCTTGAAATGTTTCTTTAGATCTGGAAAACTTTATAAACTATGCTCTATGCATAATTTGTTTTACTGACAAATATCATGCGTGAAACAACACAGAGCTTGTTCCAATGGGACTGTCACCTTGCACCGCATCCAATGTGGTCAACATTTTAAGTTATAATGGCTTCTAATGCATTCTATTGTATTTTGTCATGGCGCGTTGCAAACAGGGTATTAGCTTTCCACTGTACCCCCCCTAGAGACATGTATGTTCATGTCTCTAGTTTCAAAATATGCTTTATATTTCACATATTTCAAGTCTATTGTTGACACTGCTGTCTCTCTTCACCCAAAACGATTGGATTTTTCAAGTTTCTGTGAGGTCAATCCTTCCGAAACGCTCTAGTGGGAAAAGTTGAACTAGTCGATTGTGATTGGCTCCCTGCTTAGAGCGTGTGTCTGAAGAGGTCCCACCCATACCATATCAGCGTGTTTCCGCTTCTCAGGCTGTTGTGATTGGTCGGTCCCCCTCTCTGTGCACCTGTATTCATAAGCTTTGGCTTTTAGCAATAAACAGTAACAATAGCGTCAACTTCACCTCATCAGTTAAAAACATGTGGATTGATCGAAGTGTAACATAGGCTAGAGATTATGATTTTTTTCTCTACTATAGCGAGGGAAATGACACCGGAGGTTATTCAAAAACTTGGAATAGTGACATCATTTACCAGGGAGGTAAAGGGCTATAGTCCAATTCCAGCCGTTCTCTTTAGTCCTTGAAAGGCGAATTCTGTTAAAGACAATATCTCGCTTGGCATTGGACTTTGGGCTTTATCATTTTGCAGATATAATTTATCCTCTAATAGCAACATTACACACAAACTAAAGGTTGAAAATTGGCATCCGCGCGAAGGGCACCTTAAATTACAGTTTTGATTAATTAGATATTATTTTGTAAACAGTAACCCTAACACTTATAAAGAATTATTTAGGTCTAATTCATACTTTTTATTGGTAATGTACTGTAGTTCTAATAGCATAGTTAATATCTTACCACTTCCTGAGAGAATTCTGGTTTCTTCACAAACACTGGAGTCTTTGACACTAGGGCTGTTGTAAGGACATAGATTACATCTTTCATGGACCCTGACACAGCCAGTATAAGAACCTTAAAACAAAGCGGTTACACATTAACAGGCACATTTTTAAGCATTCATTTAGACATAAACACACAAATAAACTTGCCTTCAGGTTCTGGCATAGTCGGCTGTCTGTACACATGATCTGAGAGAAGATTGTCTTGGCTCTCTCCTTGTCATTCTAAAATACACAAGAATCAAGTATTCCAAACAATGCTTAATTTCACTACACTTAACAAAATGATACTTATTTGAAAGAATGCAAATTCAATTACAACTTTATACAATACTTCGAAATTTAATATGAAGATTTATTTGAGCGTACCTGTTTGAGAGCAAGGGCCGTGGCAAAGCAATAGGCATGTCGTGGGATGAGACTGCCTTTTGTTTGACCTTCTTCCAACACGGCCAAACAGACATGATATGACTTTGAAGTGTTCTGTCAAACACATGACACAAGATTAGATATGTGAAGTTACAAACAATACATAACATATGTAACTAGAGACAACAATTTTGGAATGATAGAATGTTGAGTAAACAGAATGTTCTGACAAACATGACAAGATTACATAAGATTCTGTACTGCATGTCAATTCTAAACCAACAGTTTGTTTCATTGGTTTAAAGTAATTAGTAAATGGCAGATAGACACAATATTTGCAAAATGTACACAAACACGCATTACTTTTCAATCAGTTGATTATTTTTTTCAATACAAGCCTTCAACTCTGACATGCTTTTATATAGCAAGCCCTTACCAGTTTATAGCAAGTAGCAATAGCTAATGTGAAGGTGTCTTTATTAAATGGCACACCATGGCTTTTCATTTTTCCCACCACATCTAGGCCACCTTGGGAAAAGGAAGAAAAGAGACTGTGTTGAACCTTATTTTCAAACTATGCTGACAAAAGACTTTGTAACAGAGATACATGCCAAGAAACGTACTTTCATAGCATCCTTTATTGAAAAGCATGTCAATGGCAATATTGAAGGACGTGGAGTCTGAAAAAAACCCTTTCAGTGTCTATGCAAGGACAAAATTAAAAGCAAAAAGAACATGTTAATTCCATCTTCTTACCACAATCTCAAATACAATCCATCCACAAGTTGTCATCTAGAAAACAGTAGTGCTTTTGTACATTGTGTGCTTATGTGAAAGTACCGAATCCATCAGAGTTGTGGCTGCCAGCTCCTCTAAACCCAGTTCATAGCATAACCTCATAAAAAGAGGACCAAACCTGAAATCCCCAAATGCCATATTGCGATTCTCTTCATGGTACCTGGCCAGCAAGTCAAACAAAGAGGAATACATTAAGCATATATATTTAAGATCACCTTTGGTCTAGCACTAAGCAGACTTCAATTATTACTTGTTAGGAAAAACTAAACATTTTTGTTATAAAGATGAATAATGATGAAATGTGAAAAATAATGCAGGGTGACCAGACTATTACCTGTAAATAGCATTTCTTGCTATGATAACATCTTCAGCAGACTGGCATAAGTGCAATAGGAGTTTCAATTCATCTTTCAAGATTAGCTCATTTTTCTCCATCTTCTGATTTACCATATCAAAATAATAACCTGTTGAACATTCAGGACATCAGATAAACTACATTGTCAGTTCTGTTATGAGAAATACAGTATATGGCACTGAGGTACATCAAAAAAGCGACACCTGCCTTTTGATCCTGCCATTTGATGGGCCACAGCAAGTTTCCTGTGCTGAAAATCCTGCAGCTTTACGACATCTTCTGATAAGAGATAGCGTTTGGCTGAAACGGGTGAAGATCTTGGTTACGTTCTTTCACTAAGCAACGTGAAATCGTTAACATCAATATGTTTAAGAGATGTGCCGATCTGGCAGTTCAACACATTTAAGTGTCCTTCATCAGCAAGGACGGCAAACAAAGTCAAGTCAGTTTAGCTGCACATGTATGCACAACTGCATGGAACATAAGGCACTTCATTTAGCCTGACATTGGCCCTTCGCTCGTATGGTGACTTACTATGGTGGTGGTGTTAGTGTGTGTACTGCTAAAGTTACACTATATACATAATCGCATTATGAGGTTGTAGCAAATACCTCCGTCTCGACATTTCAAACAGTCTGACTGCAGGGCTCCTCGGAGCACCGTTGCTTTTGATGTATCGGTCAGTATAATGCGAGCATAACCGCTCAGTACCCTCAGCGCCATGTCTGAACCGAACCAACTCACGCCGAGTGTCGCATCGTGTCCTGTCCTACAGTTCAATAAATACTCTTTAATATTTAAGCACGTTAAGTTTCACGACAAACAACAAACATTTCTGTTTTTTAAAAGTCTTTAATTTATGTCACCAAACAAGTAACTGTTGTTAAACCTGACACCCCCGTTTTTGGTTAAACTGGAACATTCCAAGATGGAGTTCTGCTGTATACAGCGTATCCGCAAAAGATGCTGTGTAACACTTGATTTATTAATTATTATTTATTTACAGAAAAAGATTTGCCAATGACTGTGAAGTAAATGCTTTTAACGTCTGTTAAGTAAATAATTTTAACGTTGCGTTACTGGTCAATCTTAAATCATGCCATTTTCACCCTACGTAAAGGCAACAAATTTACATCGAACAGCAGATGGCGCTACTGATCGGAGAATAAACTAAGGGTCGTATAGACGATTATTATTGTTCGAAAACAAAATACATTTTAAAGGACTGTGTTTGTCACTTTAAAAGTCTGTATACTAAAAAACTGCTTTTTGTCTAGGATTAAAGATTATTTGTATTCCCAAATAACATCGATTTTTTAATAGTTAGTTTGATAAACTATATGTTGGATGGTTTCTGTTTGGTGGGCAAATAAGACTTTTGGATTCTCTAGCACTTTAATGTCTGCAGAGATGCTTTATTATGAAGACAAGGACAAAGACAGAGCAAAATCTTTTACAAGCAATTTTCTTTTTCGGTTCCAGACAGTTGGAAATAATCAATTATGAACTGGATAACTGCCCAGCTTCTTTCCTGCCGACTGAAAGGCATTATTAATGGTGGCTAGAAAAAGAGCTTTTGAATGTGTTCGCCACAAAAATGCATCGAGTTTGTTGTACAGAAATCAAAAGCTCTTATTTATGCACTAGATTTCATTTGAAAGAATTCTTAGTGCTGTCCGGCTTCTTGTAATATTTATGGTGCATGAAACTCTTAAAGACACAATACACAATAACTCTTAGATTGGTTTGTTATCTAGGTGTAGGTCAGTAGAGTTGCCATCCAAATTGATGACTGAGTGTGTGGCTGTAGCCAAGGGCATCCTCCTGGAAACTACTGTACTGCTGAACATATTGTTCCTGCACAATAACTCATTTTGATAGGTCAATATTTCCATGGTATGCGGATAACCCAGTGTTACTGGAATGGTATGTACAGAGCAAGGGGGTAAGTAGAGTTACATGTGTGTATGGTGAAATGGGTGGAGTTACTTATTTTATTGCGTGAGACTTCTGACGTGATTGGATGAAGGAAAATGAGACTGTATTGCCATAGCTGTGAGGTGTTGACAGTGCACTATACAGTGGGAAACCTTTTATTCCAATAAAGAAGACAAAATGTTAGTGTGTGTATGTGTGGGTGGGTAGAATGCTTGTGTGATTAAATGTGTGTGTGTGATTTATGCCAAAGATTGACAGTAACACAATATATGATGTTGTAACTCTTGCAGGATCCTTGTGGGACTCTGCTGAGTGTTTCCTTAGCAACAGCACCTCACCCCATTCATCTGAGACTCTATATAGCCCAATTGGATGCTGATTCTCAAGTGCACTGGATTATTGATGAGATCCAAGATGGAGGTGTTCATTGTATGTTTTTATGTAGAAAAACCAACCAAATAAGGTCCATTCACAATGTTACCAGACAGATATACCTTGTACTTCTTAATTAACATTACAAACATTAATAAATACTAAAATATTATATTATAACATATTTTTATTAAAGCATACCACCTGATAAAATGTAAAAAAAAGGACAAACAAAGCACATTCAGATGCAGTTGAGCTGTGATCTGACCTGCATTGATCTGATGGAATCATGCTCAGATACATCAAAGTGATTGCATGCTGTGACCCAGACTTCTCACATTGAACTTCAGCCAAAGTTATTTCACTGGCACTTTGCCGCTAGACATTTCCATTTTGATTTAACACCACAGTATACAGTTCTGTTTGGGTTTGAATAATGCCCTCAGTGTCCTCATCATCACTTAGTGTCCTCTGTGCAACTGGTGACATGGTAGACTGACTAACCCTGACCGAACAATGTGTTTATATTTGTTACAAATTTGTATACTATTATTTTAAATACAGCACGTTTCATTTGTTAAAGTGATAGCTCATCGAAAAATATATAATTCGGTCATCATTTACTCACCCTCTCGTCATTTCGAACCTGTATGACTTTCATTCTTATGCTAAACACAAAAGAGATATTGTGAAGAATGTTGGTTACCAAACAGCACTGGCCTCCATTTACTTCTATTGTATGGACACAATCAATGAAAGCAAATGAGGGCCAGTTAACAACATTGTTCAAAGTATCATCTTTTGTGTTCAGCAGAAGAAAGAAAGTCATACAGGTTTGAAATGACGAGAGGGTTTGTAAATAATTCACATAATCTTCAAATCATGTTTTCTGACGGCATAAATATGGAAGCAAATAAGAGACATAATGTTTTGAAATTTAACAGCCTATGAATACTTGATTTTGAATTATTTTACTTTGGAAACCATGTATCTGAATTTATTTGTTTCGAATTTACCTCTATGAAATTTAAATAAGAAAATTCTTGATTTCCAATTTAAAAACCTGAATTTAATGCTCACAAATTCAGATACAAAAAAAAAACTTACAGAATTTCAGATAAAATACATTCAGATTGATCAAATTTGATTGCTCTTATTCAGATCTCAAATTTCAAGTTAATACTTTTCAAAGAAAACATATGTGTAATTCGACTGCTCAAATTCAGATCGAAAAATTCAAGTTAAATATTCACATGGTAACATCCGGGCTACCCAGGATAGGAAAAACAGTTGAGCCCAGAGCCTGTCTGCAATTGAACCGAACCATTGAACCGAACCAATGAACCGAACAGACGTCGGAAAATAATAATAATAATAGTTCCAAAAAATAATTAGCAACAACATACTTTTGTTCTGTAGAGTCTGATTGTACATAAACAGCAAACTTACCGGAGCGCCTTCGTTTTCCCTAGAAGTCATCTTCTTTACAGGTTTAATATCCGTGCCTTGACCTCTTCTTGGATCATGACAGACAGTCAGGTTGTCGTGCTCTGATAGGCCGCCCGACGTCGGTTCATTGGTTCGGTTCAACGGTTCGGTTCAGTGGTTCGGTTCTATTGCAGACAGGCTCTGGGCTCAACTGTTTTTCCTATCCTGGGTAGCCCGGATGTTACCATGTGAATATTTAACTTGAATTTTTCTATCTGAATTTGAGCAGTCGAATTAGACATATGTTTTCTTTGAAAAGTATTAACTTGAAATTTGTAAATTCGAAACAAATAAATTCAGATACATGATTTCAAAAGTAAAATAATTCAAAATCAAGTATTCATAGGCTGTTAAATTTCAAAACATTATGTCTCTTATTTGCTTCCATACATAAATCCTTTTTTTGTGTGTTTATTCATAGCCACATCTTTAAAAGAATTCTTCTGAGGCATATGATCCCTGGAGCACAGATTTCTTTTATGGCCAATTAAACTCTTAAAAAACTGCCTGCGAGCAACCGTAAGCGCACATGATCACACACTCCCATTTGCGCATAAACTATAACAAAGAACACAAGATATTTTCCACAAAATTCTTTATTGTGTACTAATAATTTTCTCTCTTTTTAATTGTACTTCCCTTTACATCAACCCCCCAGAGGTGGGAGAAGATATCGCACACAAACATGAGAAAAATCACAAGGTAATACTTCCAGTTGAGGCTATCCTCTATTCTAGATATGGGGTTAGGAATGAAAAGAGGAAAGATGCAAGTTCACAAGATATAGATATATTTCATACACAACGGCAGACTAATTGTTACAAGCACCCAAAGGTGTGAGCGCAGAGAGGGCACAGATTGTGAGGGTTTGAGAAGAGAGAAGTGAAGGCAAGTGTTCAAATTGTGCAATAAGTGTGGTGTTCGTAGTCATTTGTATGTCTTGCAGATAAACAATGCAGTTTGCAGAAGCATGTGGTTAATGTTAGCCGCTGCTGCTGTCACAGAATTAAAGAGAGTCTAGATTTTAGTTTTGAATTGTGATGTCTGACACCTTACATTTCAGAAACAGTGTATTGTTACTGTATCATGAACTTCTGAAGAGTTGGACCATGATGGAACCAAATTTACAGTTCATGTTTGTTCAAATTACTTACACTTACATCCTCTAGTGTTTCAAGTAGACATCAAATAACTGCAATACTGGTATAATCTGTGCATTATCTGTCCAGTCTAGTGGTGGTGTTGTAAGGATTGGATGATTGGATTTCAAATCTCTGTAACCTTTAATGAGATGTTACAATTTTCAAGACTGAATGGCTCTTGATTAAAAGTGATGTTTTTATGCAATAGACATGATCCAAATTAATCATGAACTATGTCAGTCATATGCTTGCAACGATCGGCTGGCAGTAAAGAATGAGTTTCCTCTTTAGTAAAAGTAAGCAGAAAAAAATGTGAAGTATACAGCAATACATTACACATGCACATCCTCCCGTCACTCACTCAGCCACCTAGCTATTTATAATTATACTACAGTGAGTTTTATAAAAGATTTCTAAGGAAAGGAAAGTTTTCAGTTTTTCAATTTGATGGCTCTGGTAACATTGACAAAAAAAAAAGAAAATTACAATTGCCGATGTATAAGATTCAAATCAGTACCATGTATACAGCACCGCTGCAAATTTCAAACATTAAATGGAATTTTCATTTTAAACCAACCCCATTTGGAGTAAAAGACAAACAATAGTTATTGAATGAAAACAAAAACAATTGTTGTCAACTTTCACACAACTTTAAATCCAAGTGAGTTTTCTTTGTTAAAGATCGTCATTCATTATTAACTGCACAGGAATGCTAACAAATTCAAAATAATAAATTAAACATTAAATAAGGCATTGAAATATAACAACATTATTACTCAGAAAAAAGGTCAAAATAAATAATCAATATGTGCAAATAATAGCAGCAATATTTGGAGAATTTCGTTTTGGAGACTGTATACCCATCATGGACGGATATAAAACAAAAAATGGCTATCTATTAAATTCAAGTCAGTCACTTGTTTCCTAGTCCTGGAGGAAAGGGTATGAGATTAATGTTAACTCTAGCTTTAAAGGAGTAGTTGAAATGAAAATGATGTCATCATTTAAACGCCCTCTAGTCATTTCAAACCTGTATGACTTGCTTTCTTCTGCAGAACACAAAATGAGATATTTTAAAAAATGTCGATAACAGAACAGCACAGTACCCCATTCACTTCTATTGTAACCTATTGTAAAGTGAATGGGGGGCTTTTATTCTCCTAAATATTTTCTCTTGTGTTTTGCTGAAGACAGAAAGTCATACAGATTTGAAATGACAAGAGGGTGAGTAAATGATGACAGAATTTTCATATTAAAGGTGAACTACTCCTTTAAGGTTATGCATGTTTTCGCTGGTTTTTGTTCTGCTGGGGATTTTTTTAATTGATCAGATCCTTGTTCTGTATGGTACATAACTGCAAATGTAGCAAGCCTCACATTTATAGTATTACAAATCAGAGCTGCTGAGATATTATGTTTGAATTTTTACGTATATAGCTTTAACATCATATGATATACATGTAATGTGTTTTAAGTGTTTGTGAATGTGGATCATACACACCGTTTAATCGTTTTCATATTAAGTGCATCATATTTTTTGTACATTCAGTTTAACTTTCTAAGGCATCATAATCCTTCAAACTTTGGTGTAAACATTAGCAATCAATGGGGTGATGTGATCCATTTTTTTGTTGAGAATTATTTGAGTTTACAGTTCAATATTCATTCACTATGTATTTGGTCTGTTGTTCAATTTGCATTAATATATATCATCGTCTGTGTGTGTACAGTATGTGTGTGTTTTAGGAGGTCAATAACTTGCTTGTTATATATATGTCAATAACATGCTTGTTCTGTGGCAAACAAAGCCGAATTCAACAACGTTTCAAACCTAAATCTGTAATTCTTCATTTTTACAACGTGAAACCTCAGAAGAGATACAGTAATTCTATGGAGAAACGTTAACTAAAGGTTTCTCCAGTGAGAAGTTGGAATGTAAGCCAAAATAGTTGTGATTGTGTGTGATACATCTTTTTAGATGTTTTGTTCTCCGATATATAACATCTTCACATTTACAGCTCAATCTTACATGCAGGAAAAGACTCGTCTTGCATGACCACAGTGCTGCTGCTCGCCAAAACCATGATGTTTAAATCTTGCTGCTTCTCGTGGGTTTCCTGATACCACTCCCTCATTACCTCTGTATCATGTGTTGGAATTAGTGTGACCTAGATTGTTAGGAAAATACATACAATTATATCCCACTTCACTGCATGACAGACAAGACTTATGTTAAAGAAAGGAAGTTATCATTAGACATGATGTCATACCTGTGTATTATTTCCCCATTGGCTCTTTCCTTCCATTAGGGCATCCAGGACGGCCTTACATGGCTCCTGTGCTGTTTGATCATTACCACTGACTACATAGTAGGAGGACCGGATACGTTTGAAGAACTCTGCATCCACATTCTTGGCATTGCAGTGATTTGGGATGTAAACTAAGTCCATATACATTGGTGGACAGTTGGGTACTGACATTCCACTGCTGGCCTTTGTGCTTCCTTAACAACCGGGAAAAAAATTATGTTAGAAAAGAAACATATTGCAAACTACATATTGACTTTATATTGTATATTTCATCTTAAAATTGTGAGGGTACAGCTAGGGTTACCTGAAGTCTTACTTTTCACTCCCCTTGACGCAGATGTATTAGTAGCATTTTTGGCATCTTTTTCCTCAATAGTCTTTTTTGGCGAAGATGTTTTCAACTCCTTGATGGCACTTGTTTTTGACAAGCTCTTGGATGTAGACGACTTGGTTTTGTTGCTGATTTTATTCTTTTTTGGCATTCCTCCATCCACTTTTTGGGATGCCTCCGCAGCCTTAAGAACATCTGGATCCACCATCGAGACATCAGGATGTGGTGGAGCAGGAGGGGGGTCTCTGGGGGTGACCGGAGGTGGGTCTGCATGACGATAAGTGAGTGTCCTATCTGTCGGTAGCGTTTCTGAGTCATCCTCAGAGTCAATATTTGCATCTGCAGTTATTGATGGGCACTCCTCAGTGCCAGGAGGAACATCAGAGTCAGTTTGAGAGGGGGCAGATTCACTAACAGAGGTTGGTGGAGTTTCCTCACATTGCTTGCTCTGTTGTTTTCCTCCAGGCGGAGGTGGTCCGCCCTCTGACTTAGCCAGCGGCTTTTCTTCCTCCAGAGGATTTTCCTCATTCATGAAGTACTCAAGAGGGCTCGGGTTTATAAACGAAGGAGAAAGCTCAGTCTTCTGATGCCTATATTCACACGAGGTCACCAAACACAAATCCACATCTGCCCGTGAATGAGAAAAATTTGGTTTTGAAATATCTGGCCCTTTAGATCCACCATCACAGTTCTTGGTAGAGTCCTCATGTTGTGAGGTGTAGGAATATGATATGCTGCTGGAAAACTTCTCCTCAGCATTTGGCTGATTGGAAGAGGAAGAGGGAGAAGGTTGGAATGGAGATGACAATTTGGGACTGGTGGGGGATTTTGAGTCGGTGAAAGGATTGGTCCCTAGGCCTAGTTTGAGCTCATCTGTCTTCTGTGAAAAACAATATGACACAGTAGCACAGGAGGGTGACAAAGGAGAAGTCTTCTCTATACTCTGCAGGGTGTGTTCTGGTTTATGCATTCCACTCTCATGGCAAAATGAGGTGGGGCTTGTTTTACCTTTGTCTGGTTCCCCATACATGGTACTTGATCTGCTTGAAACAAGAGATGCATCAGGAGACAAGGGGGAATGATTGCGGGGCGACACTTTTGGAGTTACAGACTCTGAGAAAGGCCCAGCGTTTGGGGACATTTCTCTTGGCTCCCCAATTTGCAGTGGTGTTGTAACTGATGGGGTGGACTGAGAAGCATCTGACGGGGAAACAGAGGCAACTTGGGTACTATCTGACTCTTTGAAAAGCATTAGCTTCGCGCCCACTCCACCAGGTTTGCGCTGTTCTCCGATGACACCTGCTCCATCTGAGGGGCTGTAATCAACTTCTGTTGGACCATTTTCAGTGGCTGTACACTGAACTCCTTCTGACAGATGATCTGGTGACTGCTTGCTAAAATCTAATGCAAGTGAGTTTTGTGGAGATTCTTGTTCAAACTCAACTGACGTGGACTGCTCAGGGGATTTTGTTTCCTGCTGTGGCATTCCAGTTTGCCTGAAACACCAGGAGAGATTGATATTGGCCGGGGACTTTCCTCTTTAGACAGTGGGACATCGGACTCTTGCATTGTGGTTGGAGTCTGAACAACAGAGGCAGAGAGAGAGTCATCTACCTCAGTGGAATGCGGGGAGCCGACCTCAGCATGTAGTGATGGCGAGATATCATCTATTGTGGGTTCTGGTAAAGAACTTGTTGCAAGTGATGCTGTTGATGCAGAGGCCATGTGAGAAAACATATCCTCTGCAACAGCTTCGTCAACCGGAGTGCCAGACTTATCAGATGTGGTTCCCTCAGATATGGACATTTTTGTTTCTTCTTTAAATGTTGCAAAGGGGTTTGTCTCAGACACTCTTTCTACCTTAGCTGGTGGCATTGAGGATGAAGAACCGTTGTCAGTTGCTGACTTTTTATCATTACTGTCAGACTTGTCAATCTCAAAATGTGACTTTTCTTCCTTGGTTGAGATTGTGTCATGACAAGGTGATTGCACCTTTTCCCCTTGTGAAATGGTCACTGCTTCATCAATAGGGCTAGCCTGTTTGGGAGAGTATTCTTTGTCACTCGTGATGTCAACAATAATGGGGCCTTGGGGCATGGAACTTTCCTCTGTTGGAGGAGTGCCATCTTTCTCCTCCACTGGGGATTGATAGTAAGGTGTATGACCTGAGGACTGAGGAGATAAAGGACCCTCTAATGTTTTGTCCTCTGGACTGTATGAGTCCATTTCTTTTGACACTCCTGCAAGTGTGGTGCCCAGCTCAATTGGTGAAGACACGCCTGAATGAACATGGTCAATGTTTATATTTTGGTCGCCAGAAGGTGACCTCACAAAAGGCATGGTTGTAGTAGTAGCACTCAGTCTATCCAAACCAAATGAGAATGTGTCTTTAGCTAAACACTCCTTGCCAGATTTGTCTTCCTCCAGTGAAGATGGTGGTGAAATGGTGGAAGCTGATGCATGATAATCATGGCCCTCAGTGGCATCACTCTTTGAGTGTTCTGACTCAGGAAGATCTTTGAGAGGAGAGAGTGTCTTTCGTTCATGATCTGTAGTAATACCATACTTTACAAAATCTTGGGAGGGAGAATCACTTTCATCATTCGTGGTCTCATCACTCATCACATCTCTTGGAGTTGACATTTCATCCATAGGAGTCGGAACACTTGAGATCTCAATTGTGGACTGAGTGTGTCCAGATGTGGTATACTCTTCTGGAGGCTCATCTCGATTTTCATCATCAGACGCAGCTTCACTTTCTGAACCTGCTGGCAGGGTTTCATCGTGAATAGAAGGTGTGGGAGAAACAGGTGCAGGGAGCTTTGGTAGTGTGTTTGCATCTAAACTCTGTTTCTCAGTTTCTTGGTCTTGTCTACATTGTGATTCTCCTGTACCACAATCTAATACTTCCTTGTTTTCTTGCTCCCCTTCTTGCTCTACCAGATCTTTCAAATTAGTTCTTTCTTGTTCATCCACTTCTTCTATATCTCCCTTTTCTTCATAATCGCCGGTCTCAGATGACTCTTCCAGCCCTGTTCCCTCATCCTCAAATTTTTCACTAGTGCCATTGCTTTTTTGATTGAGTTCTTGATCCCCTGGAGTACCTCCACATTCCTCTTCAGCTTCAGTGGTTGCTATTCCTTCATCTAAGGACTCTACTGCTTCTGGAGACTCTTTGCAAAGAGTTATTTCTCCATAATTGATCATCTCTCCATGATCAGAATCTTCTATGTTGGTCTGAGATATCATTTGTTCATTTCCGACAATCTCCTCTGCTTTCAAAGCCTCAAAGTCTTTGGTGAGATCTTCTGGAGAAGACATCAATGATCTCTCAGCCTCAAGAGCTTCTTTGACAGCAGCTTCAGCAGCTGGTTCTTCAGCAGTAGCACCTGAGACAGAAGTTGGAGCCACTAATTCTCCAACTTCTTTTTTGACAGGTTTAGACTTAGCCTTGTCTTTAGATTTTGCTGGACTACCGGACCCTTTCCTCGTGCTGCAACCTTTGGTTTAGGCGCAGGCTTTTTTACCTCTGCAGTTCCAGCGACATTCTTTTTTAGGCCTCCAGCCTTCCTCAAATCCTTCTTAGGTTCTTTTTCATCTTTCTGTGTTCCTTTCTTTTCGTCTTTTCTACTTTCTTTTAAAAGGGAATCTTTTTTAATGTCTCGTCTCTTTATCTCCTTTTTAGCCTCTTCTTTCTTCACCTTTTCTTCTTTTTTGGGTGTGGGTTTGACATCTTTTTTATCTGTTTCGCTCTTTTCCACCGATTTCTTTATTTCCTTCTTTATAGTTTTTGGTTTAATCTCAACTTTCTTTTTTTCAGGACTGTCGATTTTTGGTGTTTGCTCTGTCTTGCTTTTGATGTTCGTTTCGCCGTATTTTACTTTTTTCACAGTTTTTTGTATAACCTCTTGAGTTTCCACAGAATGAACAGAGTCAGCTTTACTAAGTTTTTTTACTTTTTCAGAGGCTTCTTCTTTGGACTCTTTTTGGAGGTGTTTGCTCGGTGATGGTTTTGATGTGGACTTCAGGCTCTCCTTGCTGTCTGTCTTATGTTTCATCTTTGCTTGCTTGAGTGTCGGGGCTGAATCTGAAGATAGTTCTTTCTGTGTGATCACAGGATGCTTGAGAAAATCTAAGTGTTTGAGTTTCTCTAGGCCTTCAAGAATGTTATACTGTGTGGAATTACCTGGGAAAAGAACACGGACAATTTTTTCAAATGGGTTAGCAGGATGCCACACAATCAGTGATGAGATGGAAGACAAGTAAGTGACTGGGAGCTCAGATTCTTTTCCATTTGGTAAAAAGATGGGCGCTTTGTCTTTTTCACTGCCAGTCCATTCTTTTAGGAAGTACTGCAACTCTTTACTATTCTTAGCTGGGTTGAGAACATACATTTCAAGCTTTCCAACACCCATTTTCTGAAAAAGTATAATAGGTTCTACCGTATTTCCTGTGTTCCTATGTAGAGGTTCAGGTTTCAAAGACAGCTTGTTTAGGTATTGTAGAGTAAGAGATGCCTCCTCAGCCTTTCTTCTAACCCTGAAGTTAGCAGACAAGTTCTCCAGGTTCTCGGGCATGTTGGCAAACATAACACCAATATCGGGTGAAATCATATTCTTTGTCCAGTCACTGTTAGTTGTGGATCCCTGTGACTGCTCCTCCTCAAGTTCAGCAATTTTGCGCTGCAGCATGCTATTGATCCCAGGAAGGTTGTCATCTCCAATGTGTGTTAGGAGAATAGAATCCACTCGGTCAAGATGCCGCACCAGCTTCCAAAAACAAGACTTTCTATCAGATCCACCATTAATCAGCATGTTGAAGCCATTAACTGCAAACAGTGCTGAATCACCTCGGCCACCAGGGAAAATATAACAGCATGGTTTGGATAATTTTAGAAACCCTCCTGAGGTAGGGGGCTCGAGCATGTCAAACGGAGATGGGATCTCAACAGATTCTGAGAGGTACTCCGTGAATTCAGAGAGACCTTCCATTTCTGGAAGGATTGTTGGGGAGTTAAGCTTCATATGGATGAAGTCTTGCAAGTTGTGTTTGTCGAGGTTTGAATTTTTCCAGTCACCATGTTCAGGACAGAAAAGGGTTAAGCTGGCTTTGTTGGCTGGATGTACGGTGCTTAAAAGCTCCCCAATCTGTGAGTCAAATGAAAACATTTTATTGAACAAGACAGCTTGATCCTGTAAAGGATGTTGAAATACACTCTGCAAGCTGAATCTTAATATCTGTTGACAGTTGCTTAAAAATCTTTACTCAACAGAGAGCAAACAACAAACAGTGACAACTACTCACCTCTTGATCTGCAAAAATGTCAATGAAGCTGGAGAACGAAAAGGATCCTGACTGTAGAATAAGCTCGCCTGTATTTTCAAAACACTGTCCGGCCAAGACAAGCAGCTTCTGGTGAGCTGTGTCTGAGACCATCAGACGTACCTGGGCATAGGCGAAATGTGTAAAATTTAATTAAACATTTACATTGCTTATAAAAACTAATCAATGCCTGCATTGGCAGTAACTGAAAGACAAAAATGATATGTGAACATCCTTTTTGTAATGTAATATTTAATATAATTTGTGACCATTTAGATTGCAAAACATGTCAAATCATGTTCTTCACTTACGTCACAAGAACAAAGTGAACAGAAAAATGATAAGTCCACCTACATATTTTTTGACTCTGCATTAATGAGAACAAACTGCATCTTTGGTTTTCGGCCTTATTTCTTGCTCATTCTTGCGTTCTGTCCAAGCCAGAGTTTTCCAGTTTGTTGCCAGTGACTGTTCTGGGCGGTCTGCCAGACTCAGGCCAGCAGTGTTCTACCATATTATTAATGCCAAACTGCAGTCACAGTGTGTGAACGAGGGTTGTGTGTGCATATGTGTGAGTTTGCCTGCAACTGAGACACACCCAAAAGTGTCTTTATGTTTGTGTATGCTAGTCAATGATGTAACAATGTTTTTTTTAAATGTAAAAAACCTCAATCATTTTCAAAATATGAGTCTTTTGTGTTTGTTGTTGTCAAGACTGTAACCATGTTCCTGTCCCATAGGATACAAGCTGCAGTGCATTTATTCTTATCCCCACTGAGGTTTATTTAACTTTGCCAGTGGTGTTTTAGTTGAGTTTACTTTATATTAACCAGACAGTCAAAACTAAAATACTTTAAGTGGCAAAAATATTTGTTTATATAAAGGCACTATAGTGTGTGTGGGGGAGGATGTTTACCTCGGTGCTAACAGCTTCATCTGATGGATTAATGAGCACCACCGTCTCCAGCACATTGCTTTTGTGGTGCAGACTCTTTTGTCCTGCAAATAAAATGTATTTTATGAGAAACAGAATGCACATGCAGTTCTTCAAGCACTTTTTTGTATTTGTTTTACAGAAAATGTTGCTAGTTGTTTTTCTGTATTTGAAAATGCTGTTTCGAGACAAGCTTATCACAATGTGGCCCATACAAACACTGTTACCTAAACCAAAATGAAAAGCCAGAAAATAAATGTATCAAGAAAGTAAACTCTGGGAAACACCTTATGTGTGGTCTGTAATTTTCCTGAAGACCAGGCATCATTTCCTGTCCAGCATACTTCCTTCAGCTCTTAGTTTCATAAATATTCATTCATGTGTTTCTTATGTGACAGCTGTCCCATATAATGGCCTAATGTGTACTCATGCACATACTTTTTCCTTCTCTCCTCATTTCTTTCTCTATATGCTCTATTGACACAGATATCTAATTAACCTCTGCCCTTCTTCCAGCAACTTGACATCCTTTCTCACCTCATGGGTATAGCTTCCAGTAGGCCTATTCCACCGTGGTTTGTGCATGTTTGCTCTTTTCTTGAATTTTGTGTCCTTGTGTCCTATTTCATATGTCCTCTGACATTGTGACAACACTGTCCAGACAATTTCATTTAGCCTCCGGTTCTATCTCATTTTAACCTCATATCCTATCCATATGACTCATGATAAATTCAAGTGAAAATCTACCCATCCCATCCGTGTTGGATAAATCAATCCTATTATAAATTCATCAAGCTGTGCGGACGGGGTGAGGCTGTTAGGATGCATGAGACAGCAGCTCTGTCACTGTCAGCAGAGCATGTGCGATTACTGCAGAGGTCTTCTCTTTATTTAAGCCTCATCACTCACTCACAGCAAATATGGTTTCATAATCCAACCCCCCCCCCCCCCCACAGCTGTGTATATGACAATATTGTATTGCTGTCATCATTAAAGGAATAGTTCAACTTTAAAATGAAAATTTTGTTATTACTGACAAGCCCTCTTGTCATTTTAAACCTGTATGACTTTCTTCTGCAGAACACAAAAGAAGATATTTTCAAATTGTTGGGAAAAGAATACCGTTGGAACACCATTGATTTGATTTGGTTTTGTGTCCATACAATAAAAGTCAATGATGACCAATGGTTTTCGGTTACCAACATCTTCTTTTGTGTTTTGCAGAAGAAAGAAATGACAGAATTGTCATTTTGAAGGTTAACTATTCCTATAATGGTCTGACTTTATTTCTGCTCATTAGAAAAACTTAACATTTACTCATATAGCACCTTCCAAAGACAACAGTCACAAAGTGCTTAAGCGAACATAAATGAATTCCAACAGTCAAACATGCAATAAAATATAAAATCAGGACAAATTCAATGTAATAAGTGAGAGTTTCAGAGCCTACGAGCCACAGCACAAAAAGCATGATCATCTTTTGTCTTAAAACGTGTAGGAATAGTTAAAAGGTCCAGGTCAGATGACCTTAGAGACCGACCGGGAGAATGTGCACATAATAGATCCTGGATATAAGAGGGTGCCTTACCATGCAAGACTCTTTAAGTAATAACTAGAATATTAAAATGCTCTCTAAAAGCAATAGGAAGCCAATGTAGGTTCTTAAGTACTGGAGTAATGTGGGACCTCTTACTGGACCTAGTCAGAATCCTTGCAGCTGGATTTTATATAACTTGCAGTCGATTCATGAAGGATTGCAATAGTGAACGAACCACAGAGTTTATATGACTATTAAAACACAAGGCTCTATCAAAAATGACACCCAAGCTTCTCATGTCACTGCGGTCAGGGAGAGCTAAACCCCCCAAAAACTGCCTAAACTTGGGGATAATGTTGTCAGGAGCAAAGATCATCACAGCAGTTTTATCTTAATTAAGTTGTAAAAAATTGTCTGCCATCCATTTGTTAATGGAGACTAAACAGTTCTGCAGAACAGACAAAATGAGATATCTGATTGAATGATAATATGCTAATATCTCTCCATCTCATTTTTCAGTGCATGCCCAGTCTTTCATTTGATCATTTCTGATTCCTGTTTTCCCTATCATCTTTTGTAAACAAAGGACATTTAGAATTGCCCCAGAGGCAGAGCAGTAATTTGACAGCTTTTTTCTAAGAAATCAAACAGCATGTCTGAGACCCCAGATTCAGATATGGGTCACTCTCTCTGATCATGAGCAAAAGGGAGGTGGGGTTCCTTTGGGAAAACCTGCCTCATCTAGATCTACATAAGAACGGAGGGAGAAGGTAAGGACAGAATGAGAAATTTTAATCAAATGAGGGAGATAAGGGACTCTAAATTGCATCAGATATAGACTGGTATCTGCATAGCAAGGTAGGGAAGAGGCGTGGGTACTTTATGTGGAGCACGGTGAAGCTCTCTACAGAGGTTCTGCAGTGCTCTGTGTTCAACGGCAGTTTACCTGCAGATTTTCTTCAACCTCATTCCATCTTCTGTCTTTCAGGTCTTTTAGGTGTCAAAATCTGTCAGGAGTGTTTTTATCATTAAAGGTTTGCCTCACATATGGGGAACACCCATTTATGCGACAAAAACAGCTACTCTTGGGGACAAAAGCTCTGAGAATTACAACACACTCGATAGCAGAGAGTTTTCCTCTGCCCCTGGAAAATCTAACTGCTGCCACTAACTATTATCCACATGGGTGGGTAAAATGGTGCTTTTACCATGAATCCCTTGCCGCGCCTTGATTTTCCAGACTTGACGTTAGACTGCACTCTTTTGGGAATCATTTAACAAACGAATAAATCTAGTTTTTCTTTTTATTGTTCTTTTAAACACAACCATACACAAAATTGTATATGCTTCTGTTACTATAATGGCCTTAAAGTGATAGTTCACCAAAAAACATCATTCAATCAATTTACTCACAATCTTGTCATTTCAAACCCTTATGGCTTTCTTTGTTCTGCAGAACACAAAAGAAGATATTTTGAAGAAAGTTGGTAACCGAACAGCACTGCCCGCCCAGTTAACAACAACTTCTTTTGTGTTCTGTGGAAGTTTGAACAAGAATTGCAAAAATGATGCGCCTAAATTAGCATACTATGTCATTGTAGATATTTCAGATAGCTACTTACCTACAAACCCTTAATTATTTTGCTGATGTCATTCACACTTGTCATTCACATACTTCATTGCTATTCGATTCAGGACGTGTCAGGTTCGGTATTGTTTTACGTGCACGCTTGCTTTAATCCGCTGCCCTCTTTGAACTTTTAACTCACCCCCTTTGTCCCCTTCGATTTTAACTCACACAGTCTCTGATACTAATACAGACTGAACAGCCTTCGGGCAGGCGACCATCTAATGTAGTCACCACAAACACGCACAAACAAAACACGCATCCACACAAAAGCAATGCCATAAATGTGAAACTTGACTTCTCCCTCGCCTTATCTCGGTTGTACATATTCTGCTCTGCCCTTTTAACAAAATCTCAAAATGGGATTTTAACGAGGGGAAAAAAACAAAGGCCAAACAACAGAACAATATTCAACTTAAAGACATCCAATGATTGGGTTTCCAGCCCTGCCATTGCGGTCTAACAAGGAAAGAGTGCTGGATGAAAGCATTTTCTAAATTCTCTTAATGTAAAAAAAACCATTTAACTACCCATAACCTAAACTACTAAAAAGCGAATTAACCAGAAGACTGGATTATATCAAGCATCATCCTAAACTTGATAATATAGCATCATATTGTATTACATGCCAATTCATGTTCTGTACTGTAACATTATCCTTAACTGTTAATTTTAGTCATATCACAGAATTTTTGATGATCACTCACTGCATAAATATACAGCGGACACAGCAATCATAGTTAAGTGCTTATTGATTACATTACAGAAGCTGATGCATTGCTATTGATCACATGCTGCACTCTCTGTTCCTGTGTGCATCTTCTGAACAATGATAGCTGATCTAACATCAAACCTCCAGGCACTGTTTGAAGGCTCAAACTCTAAAGCAAGGAAACAATTAAAGTGTCAAGCACCATAAGTACATAGGCTAAAGTGATGTGCCTATGTGATATGACTAAGCATGTGTTTATTTGTGTATGCGTGTATGGGTCCAGATGGTAATTTATATATTTCACCATCCACCACACTGAAATACAAATCACTCCTCCCCCCAGCAATTTATCTATAACCCTTCGAGAGAGACTACTATATTCTGCACTTAAATTATAAGTGTTAAAATTGAATGTTAAAAAAAGTATTATAATACTGACATTAAACAAAAAACTAATAAACAAAAACGTCTTGGTTACGTATGTAACCTCAGTTCCCTGATGGAGGGAACGAGACGTTGTGTCGAGAACGACAGATGGGGTTCGCCCTTGAGAACCAATCAACTCTGACTACTATAGAAAAGGCCAATGAAATTTGGCGAATGCAATTTGCATGCGGGACTCCGCCCCCGGAAATCCGGTATAAAAGGAGGCCGGCGTGCAGCATTCACTTACCTTTGTTCTGAAGAGCCTGAGACCTCTCAAACTGCAGCAGAATCCGATACGTGTTCGTGGCATAAGGGACACAACGTCTCGTTCCCTCCATCAGGGAACTGAGGTTACATACGTAACCAAGACGTTCCCTTTCTGTCGGTCTCTCGACGTTGTGTCGAGAACGACAGATGGGGTTGCCTATGGAAAACGCCACAACGCTGTATCGCGTCACAATCTCTAGCGAAGCGACGGTAACAAGCCTGGGCGTGTCATCTCGAAGCTTTCGTGAGACTGTAACCTTCCAGTGTGGTGGTCGGGGGGTTCCAGAGCTTTCTTGGAGAAAGATGGGTACAGCCCTGACCGGTAACTTTCACGGACGGGGCCTTAGCTCTCTATAGGCGAGAGGCCGTCCGGATCAGTTTACACCGGGTAAGCGCGACTCTTAATCAGAGAAGCGCTACAGAGGCCACCTCCTACCCGTGGGGAGGAATATGGTGGATAAAGTATGGTCTCGTCCTTGGAGGAGAACGCATGGAATGTGCGGACTGGGTAGTTAACCGCGAGGTGGAGGTCCACCTGGGGAAGTTCATGGGTTACCATGTGTGGGAACCATAGTCATGAGAGTATAGCAGACGGAACAACCCACGGTGGGGGTGTTGATGCGTCTGACAGCACCAGGCCGGTTAGAACTATCTGTGATAGGTCATATGGTATCCCGGCCTAAGGGAAAGGTTGCTCTGCCCAACCAATCCGCAGGGGGTGCTTTGCTTAGTGATGGATGGAATGCCTGTTCTTAACCAGAGTCTGGGTAAGAAGGGAGGCTGGTGAAGTACCGATTTCCTTAGCCATGTGATAGGGTAAGAAGAAAAGGTATATATAGCACACTGACCCAACCTGCTAGAGGGTGGGATGGTGCTTTCGCAGGCATACGCCCTCCCGGATGCCAGTCCTATATGTCGCCACGTAGGACGTGGGCTGACACCGGGTTTACGCGAAGATTGTAAAACCTTGCGAAGGTGGTGGGCGTAGCCCAACCCGCAGCTCTACAAATGTCTGCTAGAGACGCGCCTCTGGCCAATGCCCATGAGGAGGCCAGACCCCGTGTGGAGTGAGCCGTAACCGACAGTGGGCATGGGAGATTCTGTGATCGGTATGCCGTCGTAACGGCATCTACGATCCAGTGCGCTAATCTCTGCTTGGAGACAGCCTTCCCCTTCTGCTGTCCTCCAAAACAAACAAAGAGCTGGTCAGAGCTGCGGAAGCTCTGTGTGCGGTCTAAGTAGAGGCGCAGTGCGCGTACTGGACACAACACGGACCGGGTTGGGTCTTCCTCCCCGATGGGGAGCGCCTGCAAGTTCACCACTTGGTCCCGAAAGGGAGTAGTGGGAACTTTGGGCACGTATCCGAGCCTGGGTCTCAGGACAACGTGAGAGTTACCAGGCCCGAATTCAAGGCAATCCGGGGACACAGAGAATGCTTGGAGGTCCCCTACCCTCTTGAAGGAGGCGAGCGCCAACAGAAGGGCCGTCTTACTCGTCAGGTGAGGAAGATCGGAAGCTTCAAGGGGCTCGAAGGGAGGCCTGGATAGGCCCCCCAGGACCACGTTAAGGTCCCAAGAGGGTACGGAGCGGAGACAAGGCGGGTTCCGCCTTCTCGCGCCCCTTAGGAACCTGGTGATCAGGTCGTGTTGTCCTAGAGACCTTCCATCTACTGAGTCGTGATGAGAGGCAATTGCGGCTACATACACTTTCAGCGTGGAAGGGGAGATGTTAGTCTCCAATTTCTCTTGTAGGAAGGACAACACGATACCGATCGAGCATCTCTGTGGGTCTGCTCCTTGGGAGAGACACCAGGATGAGAAGAGGCGCCATTTGTAAGCGTATAACCGCCTAGTGGATGGCGCTCTGGCCTGTGCAATGGTTTCAGCCACAGCGGGGTGTAACCTGCTCAGGATCTCCTCGTCCCGTCCAGAGACCAGACATGGAGGTTCCAGAGGTCTGGTCTGGGATGCCATAACGTGCCCATCCCCTGAGAGAGCAGGTCCTCTGTCAGGGGAATGGGCCAGGGGGGAGCTGTTGTCAAGAGCATCAGCTCCGAGAACCAAGTGCGGTTGGGCCAGTACGGCGCAACCATTAACACTTGTTGCTCCTCTTCCCTGACCTTGCACAGTGTGTGTGCAAGGAGGCTCACTGGGGGGAAGGCGTACTTCCGCTTGTCCCGCGGCCAGCTGTGCGCAAGGGCATCCGTGCCGAGGGGAGCCTCGGTCAGGGCGTACCAAAGCGGACAATGGGTGTTGTCCCGGGAGGCAAAGAGGTCTATCTGTGCCTGGCCGAACTGTACCCAAATGAGCTGAACTGCGCGGGGGTGGAGTCGCCACTCTCCGCAGGGCGTGTACTGGCGAGAGAGCGCGTCGGCTGTCTCGTTTAGTACGCCTGGGATGTGTGTGGCCCGCAGGGAGCGGATCACCTGCTGACTCCAGAGGAGGAGGCGTCGGGCAAGTTGTGTTAGCTGCCGAGAGCGTACGCCACCCTGGCGATTGATATACGCTACGGCTGCCGTACTGTCCAGGCGGACCAGTACGTGCTGGCCCTGCACCAGAGGCCGGAGCCTTCTCAGTGCAAGCAGCACCGCCCACAACTCTAGGCAATTGATATGCCAGCGCAGCCGGGGGCCCGTCCAGCGCCCCGCTACTGCGTGCCCGTTGCACACTGCACCCCAACCCTGCAGCGAGGCATCTGTTGTCACCACAACGTGCCTCGTAATCTGCCCGAGGGGAACTCCCGCTCGGAGAAAGGTCATGGAAGACCATGGGTTTAGAGTGCGTCGGCAGACAGGAGTTACCACCATACGCCTGTTGCCGGTGTGCCACGCCGTCCTCGGAACTCGACTCTGTAGCCAATGCTGAAGCGGTCGCATGTGCATCAATCCGAGGGGTATTACCCCCGCGGAAGACGCCATGTGTCCCAGGAGCCTCTGAAATTGTTTCAGGGGGACCGCCGACTGCCTGAAGTGTTCCAGGCAGTTCAACATTGACTGGGCGCGTGCTGCGGACAGCTGCGCCGTCATGGTGACAGAGTTGAGTTCCATACCGAGAAAGAGGATGCTCTGCACTGGGGAGAGTTTGCTCTTTTCTCGGTTGACCTGAAAGCCCAATCGATCTAGGTGCCGGAGCACCATGTCCCTCTGCGTACACAACAGATCTCGCGAGTGCGCCAAGATAAGCCAGTCGTCGAGATAGTTGAGTATTCGCACGCCCTTCTCCCGGAGAGGAGAAAGGGCGGCTTCCACGATCTTCGTAAAGACTCGTGGAGACAGGGACAGACCGAAGGGGAGGACTCTGTACTGATATGCCCGACCCTCGAAAGCGAACCGTAGGAACGGTCGGTGTCGAGGAAGAATCGAGACATGAAAGTAAGCGTCCTTCAGGTCGATTGCCACAAACCAATCCTGACACCTGATAGATGTCAGGATGCGCCTCTGGGTTAGCATCCTGAAAGGCAGCTTGTGAAGGTGCCTGTTCAGGGTACGTAAGTCCAGAATGGGACGCAACCCTCCGTCTTTCTTTGGAACGATGAAGTACGGGCTGTAAAACCCGCTGTACATCTCGGCTTGTGGGACGGACTCGATCGCCTGTTTCGCCAGGAGGGTGGAGACCTCTGCCCGAAGCACGGAGGCGTCTCTGCCTCTGAGAGAGGGGGAGATGATGCCCCGGAACTTGGGAGGGGCCCTGGCGAACTGGATCGAGTAGCCGAGACGGACCGTCCGCATTAGCCACCGAGACAGTGTGGGCAACTTTTGCCAAGCTCCCATGGACTGTGACAGGGGGACCAAGGGGACGGCCTGCTTCATCACTCCGACCGAGGGTGGTTCGTTGGCAGGCAGAGCCAACCGCATGTCGCGGAGGTTTCCCCGGAGGGATGGTTGACTCCGCCTTTTTGCCTGCCTGGCGGGACAACGGCACGCACTGTCGGTTTGAGAGTGGTGACAGTTGTCGCATGTGTACGGCCTCACACCTCGCCAGGGTGTGAGGTCGGTTCGCCGAGCACAGTCCGGTGGAGTGTGCGATCGGCTGGAATGAACGCCCGGGGAAAGCAACTCTCTTTGTGAGTAAGTGGGCGCCAGGCCCTGAAAAGGGCCTGGCTGTGGAGACGAGGCAGGGATCGTCCCATACCGACCGGTCAGAGTTGGTACTGTGAGGGTCGGGCCAGATGTTGCTTCCTCCGGTGTCTTCTCGTCAGGGCCGCTTCTTCCTAGAAGGCTGTTGACGAGGAGGAGGTCTTCCCTTCGGGCTCTTTTTCCGGGGTGCAGCACGGGGGTGCACTTGAGCCGGTGCAGAGCTCGAAGGGGTCCGGGGCTGTCGGGGAGCAGGTGGTGCGCGGGAACTCGGAGGCCTGGGGGGCGGCCGAGTCGCGACGCGGTAAGATATGGCTTATAGCCTCCGTCTGCTCCTTCACCGCCGAGAACTGCTGTGCGAAGCTCTCGACGGTGTCACCAAACAGCCCACCCTGCGAGATGGGTGCGTCGAGAAAGCGGACTTTCTCGGCGTCACTCATTCTCGCAAGGTTGAGCCAGAGGTGTCTCTCCTGGACCACCAGAGTGGACATCGTCCGACCCAGGGCCCGTGCCGTCACGGAGTTCCTGCATAACACCTGGGTCGGCCCTGCCCTCGTGGAGCTCTCTCAACGCCTTAGCCTGGTGGACCTGCAGGATGGCCATGGCGTGGAGAGAGGAGGCGGCCTGGCCCGCAGCACTGTAAGCCTTCGCCACCAGGGATGCCGAAGTCTTACAGGCTTTGGACGGAAGGCGAGGCCGGGTCCTCCAGGTGGCGGCCGTCTGCGGGCACAGGTGCACCGCAATCGCCCGTTCCACCTGGGGGACGTCGACGTAGCCCTTGGCCGCCCCACCATCGAGGGAGGTGAGGGAGGCGGAGCTGGACTGAGAGGAGCGAGCCGTGAGTGGGGCGCTCCATGTCCGACACAGCTCCTCATGCACCTCCGGGAAGAATGGAACCGGGGGTGGGCGTGGCTTGACACCACGATCCGACCCCAGAAACCATGTGTCCAACCGCGAGCGTTGGGGTAGAGGCAGTGCCGTACACTGCAACCCAATGCTCGTGGCAGCCCGGGTTAGCATGGCCGACATCTCAACGTCTGCTTCCTCCAGAGCTTGGCCCCCCGTAGGGGGAAGCTCGGATTCGTCATTGTCGGATGCCAGCAGATCTCCCTCCGATGCTGCGATAGACATCTCATCTTCGCCACGCCCCGTTTCCGAGTGCGTGGATGAGGATCCGGACGGTATGCCACCGCCGGTTGGGGAACGGTCAGAAGAGCGTGCTGGGGTGTGAACGGCCCGTGAGCGCTTGGCTGGCGGGTTGACGCTCACAGTAGCCCCCGAATCACTAACGCTGCTAACACGAGAGGACATCGGGGCCGTAGCCACAGATGCCACAACCCTGGTAGCAGACGAAATGTTGGCTGGTTCCCGGAGGAAGACAGCCAACCGTGACCGCAACTTCTGCATGACAATCTGCCCGCAGTGCGGGCAAGATGTGTCAACGAACGCTGCTTCAGCGTGCTGGACGCCCAGACACCTAACACAGCGATCGTGTCCATCCCCCTCCTCGATGAGGGTACCGCACCCAAGAGAACAGCGGGACATGCCGCGCTGTAGAGTGCCGAGTCCTGAAAAGGACTTTTTGGAAATAGCTCTGACACCACTGGAACCACCGAGACGCCCAGGGGAAGGTCGCTGCAGGAGGGACGATCCGCTGCAACACGTCGAAGATCCGGTAGTGAAGTTTGAAGAGGATTTGAGAATCCTGAGATGTAATCATGAGCGATGGCTCTGAAGAACAAAAGGTAAGTGAATGCTGCACGCCGGCCTCCTTTTATACCGGATTTCCGGGGGCGGAGTCCCGCATGCAAATTGCATTCGCCAAATTTCATTGGCCTTTTCTATAGTAGTCAGAGTTGATTGGTTCTCAAGGGCGAACCCCATCTGTCGTTCTCGACACAACGTCGAGAGACCGACAGAAAGGGAAAGAGGAACAACAAAAGGGGTTGGTGGGTTAAAGCAATTATCAAGACATTCACTGGGTACGTGGTGGACGCCTAATGTTTTTTTTGCATTCTAAAAGCCTTAATAAGCAAAAAGCAGAATAATTTAAATTCCTATGTTAATTGTCTAAAAAGCCTCTTTAAACAAACCCACTGAGCAATAAATTAAATTATGTAAATAAATCTATAACAGCAAGTGCACAGGTTTATCCTACAGGGAGGATTACTAGCCAATGATACATTCGTGTTTGTCCTCCGCCGAAAGGCATTCAGATTAAGAATAAGAATCCCAAACTGGATTCTGATGATCTCAGCAAAGTAATGAGATTTGCTGGTGGACAGCAGAGCCTGCACGCTCAGTCGCATCCTTTAATAACAGATATAATCAAAAAGACAGAGATGATGAGCACAAATTTTTGTAACTATAGAGTTACTATTTGTGAATGTGTCAAATATGGCCCTTACGATTGCATTTGAACTTCCACCGTTTCCAGCTTGTCAAAATAATGTATATGACTGTCATGTGAGACTAATAGGAAGCCACATTTAATCTGAATTTTGAGTAAAAATTTACCAAAAAATATCTGTTATGGATGTTTTAAATTAGCTTTATAATGAACTATTCAAGTGAATAGTGATTTGAAGCCAGTCTGCGTAAATATAAAATGCATTTACAGTATGTTCTTGCACTTTGCATTTACACAATGTGGATTAAGATATTCTGGACAAAATTAATTGTAGATATGACGTTCTGTGACAAACCACATTAAGTTTCTTTTATTAAAATTAAATCACAAATTAATCAATTATTCAAGTGAGTGGTGTTTAGAAAGCCCATGTATATATTTGAAGCCCATGTATATTTGTGAAAGCCTTTTGAGCAAGTACAAAGCAAACAAAGCTTAGTTTTGAATTTTCAGCTAATTATCCCACATTTAGCTTTCATTCCGTTCATCCCTTTTCATCCCATGCATATATGTTCTGCACTTTACATTTATATATTGTGGATTAAGATATTCTGGAAAAAATAAATTGTAAATTTATGAAGTTCTGTGACAAACCACATTAAGCATCACGGTTTCAAAGAATGAATGGCATAGTGCTTAATCATGCTGAAGATGTCAGTTTTTACAGAATTTTACTTATATTTTTACAGAGTTTTTATGTATAATGCATTATTCATAGATGAAATACAATCAAAAACCACCAAACTCCAGAAAAACACAAATTTACAAGAAAAAACATGTAATTTTATAGGAAACATTTTTTTAGTATAGTGTATTTCTGGCATCCCAGCTCCCTGAGTACATTTTTAACAGTCTATTTTTGAAATGTGCTCAAAAAACGTCAAATTTTAGAAAAAGACTGCAACTTTACACAAAAAAAACAGAGAACCGATGCAATTTTCCAGAAAAAACTGTCAATTAACAGAATATTTGTGGCGCCCCAGCTGCCAATTTAAAAAATAAAAAGATACAATAAAACGTGTTGTACAGGGACTGTGCTTGCTTTTTATTGTTTATTATTAACATTCTTAAACTCATCATCATTATTAAACTCAGTTCAATTTAGCTTTAAATATTTAACATGACATCATCAAAAACTGCGACAAATAAAATGGCTGGGCTTAGAGCTGCCTAAGGGATAAAAAGTGACCAGATCATATTCAGCCTACCTCTCACATCGGCTGAAAACCTGGCAGAGTGTCGGGAAACAAAAAGCTTCAGCTCCTGGTCCAGGTTACAATCAATAAGATTTGTGTCCCATGAACGAATTCCTGCAAGTCAGAATGAAAAAGCATAAAATGTGAACTGTAGCACATTGCTAAAACCTTTTAGATTAGTTCTTTATACATAACGTATGTAAGGTTTACAAAAAGCTAGATCAGTCTTAATAAGAGTGACATGAAATATTTAGGGTTTTTTTGTTGCATTTTTCTGTAAACTGAGCAGACGATTGTTGCTTTTAAATCATAAGATTCTCTCTGACATTTTTTCCAGAACTGAGTTATTCACATATTCGTATTCCATGACAACGTATTTACATTATGTCATGTTTTTCTTCACGTTATGTACATATCAGGTCTTTTTTTAGAAAACAAAAAGGTTTTATCTACAAAGTCAACTGTAAAGCAAAAAAGTTGAAGCTCAATATCTCAAAACATGTGTGTCATTACTAAAGTAACTTTAAAACTTTAAAATCGTCCCTCCATATTAAACCGAAACACAATATCTATCAAATTAACTATGGAGGGGCTTGGATGGTGAGCCTTCAAAGCAAATCAATGTATGGAAATATCTCTTAAGCAAAGACCTCAACAAAGCCATGCAAATGCACTCTTGATACCAGATCAAATCAGGATGCACTAAAAAGTTTAATGCACTAGGTAGGTGTGTTTGGACTGTACTAATGCTGCATTTTTTCGTGCACAGTGTCACGCTTATAAGGACCTTTATACAGACGACGCTTGTCACATGGTCAAAGCAGTAATCGAAACGCCCTTTTGGCATGCAAACAAGGCCCTTCTGACTATCCGTAGTCACTGCAGTGCGGACAGCGCCACGCCCACAAGCCGGTGTCGGACAAGACAGGAGTGACTGGGCTGAATTTAAGGATGATCCAGGATGCGCTGCAACAATGTCTCCTGGTCTGTCAATTGTATAAAGTTGTGGCTTTCTTCGCGCTTGTCCGCAGCTCTTGCTTATGTAATGTGAGTCAATGCGCTTGCTTTTACAATTACTGGGTGTGTTTCATTCAGTGATCCACTAAATATGTTATTTACATTAAACGGAAGAGGAAAAATCTCCCTCGTACATTCTCATTTTATTACTAAAACAGAACAGGGCCATAAAGACAAAAACACATTCTGGGAAACAAAGAACCATCGCGCCACCCATCAAATTCAAGCAGACGCATAGTTGCAGCGATGAGCATTATAAATACACATGCTGAATCATACTAGCCCTCAAAAGACCTATTTACTCAGAAACTAAACTTCATCGTGAAAAATTGGACAACAACAACATCTGGATCGTCGGATTGAGCTGCGCACGCCCAATGAAAACAGACAGGGCTCAGAATGGTGCTGATGGTGTCGATGCGATGCGATCCGATTGATAAGACGTGCATGACTCTCGCCAGTTAGAAACAGGGAGGGGCTGCGCTACAGTTTCCACCTACATATTCACTAAACAAAGAAATCCCAAAACACGACACATGGAAAGTTCCTCGCAGTCTGCAATTATATTTGTTTAAAGTCCCAGTTCTAAAATAATCCGCTATTCTGTCTGCACCCCAAAGTGGGTTCAAGGTTAGATAACCAAAGTTTATGAGGACACGATAAATCCCCCCAAAATTGTTTAGTAGGCCTATGTATAAACACATATAGAAATGTCAGCTGAGCTACCTTTCTCAATGTCCGCAATGGCACACTTCAGATGTTCTTCAGTGACCAGCTCTCCAATCACCACCAGCAGGTAATATTTGCTGTCGTCGAATTGCTGTGTCGATAATGCGGGTGATGCCGTGTTACTGATGCTACTGGCACCGCCGAAGGGCGCGTGAGTATCTACAGGATTAACTAGCGTCGCCATTCTCTCAGAAGCTCACATGCATTCACTAGCACACACACTGCCTCCGTCCGGCAACCTGAAGCTAGCTGGGATCTGAAGCCGAGCGACGGGGCGCAGAAGGAGTGGCCCGGGCTTTTATATCGCCAGACTGTGTGATGTGTCATAATGATGAGGAGCTACTGGTGCTGCCTCTCCTCTCACTCTCATCCAGATGATGTCACGCAGCAAAAAAGAAAACGGCGCGAGTCCTGTCGGCACCTTGAAAAGATTAATATCAATCAAACTGCAGTTTGTTTGTTTTGATTTAAGCCATTATATCAAATTATATCAATTATATCATTATATTAAGCCATTTAAGCCATTACTGCTAACTAACACAATACAACACGATAACATAATAAAAAACATGATTTTCGAAAAATTGTAGAACCGGAGTTATGTCATTTTGGAACCAAACTCTTCATAGCCTATATAAATGAAATGTTTTAAATTAGCCCTGAAATAACGTGGGTGAATGTGTCGAACTGCGAACGAACATTCATAAAAATGATTTAATGAAAAATAGAAAATTAGGAGAGTTTTGAAATGGTGTATTGTGTATTTCTTATAATTTAGGCCTATGAGGATTTGATTCGCAAAAAAGATGACTATTATGTTATTATAGTTTTATCTTATTTATCTATTTTTCATTTTAGTTAGCCCATTAATTCATTAAATAGACCAAACTGCAGTTCGAGTGATGTAATTTTCTGTCAAAACACCTCTTTACATTTTGGCATTTTATCCAAAGCGACTCACAAAGAAGATAAGGCAACAATTAAGCGATTCGTCAATAGGAGGAAATAGTAGAGTAGGCGGGGCGAGACCGTGGTTCGAGTCCGGTGAGTAATTGTGAATTAGCGCCAGCTGTGCGCACACCGGGCTCGAATCACGTAGGAGATTGGGAGCATATAAAAGGAACGAGCGACCGGACCGTCGAGGAGAGAGGACCGTGCCCGAACTTGTGTTTGTGTTTGTGTTTGTGTTTGTGTTTGTGTTTGTGTTTGTGTTTGTGTTTGTGTTTGTGTTTGTGTTTGTGTTTGTGTTTGTGTTTGTGTTTGTGTTTGTGTTTGTGTTTGTGTTTGTGTTTGTGTTTGTGTTTGTGTTTGTGTTTGTGTTTGTGGCCGCCGGCTGTTGTATTACTTTATTGAATGTTTGCCGGTTCCCGACTCCTTCCTTCCCTTTTATGGAGATGTTACAAATACAATAAGTGCTTATAGGCTTGCAAGATACTACAAAAAACACCTATTGAGAGAGAGAAAGAATATATGTACATAACATTATATTATTATATCCCTTTATTCTGCTACTTAAATGTACAAAATCTTTGTTTAAACTATACTCTATTTCTGTTTTATATATATATATATATTGCCATATATTATAAATCTCTTTAAGTTGCACTACACACATACATAACACGTTATTTTAATTTTATTATTATATTATCTTTCTTTTTGTTTGTTTACTACTTGTACTATTTCTAATTCTTTGGCAATACGAATGTACATTTTGTCATGCCAATAAAGCACACTTAAATTAACAAAATAAATGGAGAGAGAGAGAGAGATTTTTTTTGTGTAGAAAAGTGAACATTTTCCAAGTATTCCGAATAGTTTTAAATAGTTTTTCGAATGATGGGAGATATGTATGTATAGAAAGATGTAGATAGAGGTATACCCTGTGAGAAGAAATATACACAATTTCAAAATAGTCCTACAAGTCTTTTATTTTGCATATAGACCATTCAGATTTTTAGGACCATTTTGAAGTTGTGAATTTTTAAGGATATTTCTTCCTTTTATTGCTATATATGGGAAGAAATATACCTGCATACGCAATTTTAAAATGGCCTTTAAAATTAAGATTAAGATTTGCTTTGCTCATTTATCCAGAGACGATGACATTCCTTGTATCATGTTTGTTTTAACATTCATTATTTTACAGCTGGATGAGTGACAGCCTGTTATAAATATATTATAGTATGACCATATGTGAGCCAATTGGAGGTAGATTGGTTGATAAGGTAAATTCAGTACATCTGTAAACTGAGTTGATGAAAATGTAAGTATTGAAAGTACATGCAAGCATGATTGCGTCTCTATGTGGCTATGTGTAACAAAATTTGATGCCTGAATTTTCTTTTTAAAGTCTAAAGAATGAAATCAGGATACAGAGTGAAGGAAGATAATGAAATTATTTCAGCAGCAATAATGTTGATTGGTGTCTAGCATGACAACAGCATTTGTTGCTATTGTAGCTGCTCCATCGGGATCACGAGTCCATTGCTGCATGGGGCAGCAGATTTAAAATGATTATTACCATGGAGATGCCCAGCTTGCATGACTAGTGCATGATGTGGTCACATTTGACCAATTTTTGTAGTTCTTTGTTCTATCCTAATGTTTTTATTTCTACAGTATATTTACTGAAAAGTATTTATATTTCTCCCCCCCTGATAGCTACAAAAAGTAATAGAAAAACTTATATGCATTCCCTTTGATCTAGCACATTGTTTATTTTTTTTATGCTTCAGACATGCCATGGTTTTGAGTAAAACATATACCATCCTATCTTACATCCTCTATAATTATTGTGGTGTGACAAGAATATCCTTATTTTTCCATTTAGGGCTGGTAGGTGAACACTAAGTGTGTGTGGTGTTTTGATGAGTCACAGGAACCACCCACTAAGCTCTCTTGCTCTCTGTACAATTGTGTAGATGGGAGGACACAGACACTGTCTACTTCTGTCACATCAATAACCATATGGGTCAAATAAGGCAACAGAAAGGGCCAATAAAACAGATTACATAACGAAAACTTCTAATATCCTTAATCAAGTTGAAACTCAAAAATACTTCTGTCAGTCCTAATTCTAGGGCTTCTTATATTTACTCTAAAATAATATTTAAGTTAGAGGTACACACAAGGACTCCTAAGTCACTATAAGACCAATTCACAAACAATTGTGAAATGGCTGAAACACTGGCAATTTTACAGATATTTCAAGACAATGTGATTTTTTAAATGTATTGCATTAATCGTGATGGCTATCAGCCATTATATTCTAGTCTGTTTATTAAAATGCTGCTCGTTAACTATTAACAAGATACTGTGATTATCAATAACATATGAATATTGTATTGAGCATCCATTTAAACTCGGCTTTAAGAGCCACGGTGATTCATTTTTTTATCCTCGCTAAACTAATATTTTGAGTGTGACTTATTGGTCAAAAAATAGAGAGAAAACAAAAAATTAAATCCAAATGAAAGATGATTTTGACATACACCACCATTAAAAATGATTATGGTGATAAAATTTGGTACCATCATTTTTGTGCTCAATAACCGTTTAGTGATAATCTGATATCGTGACACACCAAAATCTTGCTTTTTATAAAATCGGTTTAGATTATATTTTGCAGTACTGTGCTGCTCCCTAGTGCTTAAAAGTAGTGTGACACGAATTTTTTCCCCTCTGTTATAAACTACACAACATCTACACAGAACTCATGGACAGTTTGACATTGAAGGAAGCATTTAAAGGGATACTTACCCAAATATGAAAATTCTGTCATCACTTACTCACTTTCGAGTTGTTCCAAATCTGTATAAATGTCTACGTTCTGATGAACATAGAGAAATATATTTGGAAGAATACTTATAATCAGACTTTTAAAATAACTTTTACTAAGATTGATTTGGACACTTACATCTGATGTAATCACACGATCGAAATGGACAATTACTGTAACATCTATGACTAACTATTTCGTTTTAAACCTTATATTACTCGAGTCTAATTCATTATAATGAAATAAAATGATTTCATCAAACGCAACATTTATAAAACTTTGTTAATTTACCTCTTCTGCTAGTATGATTTCTCGTTCCCGTCTGATTGATGTGTCAGCGGTACTATCAGCGGTAGAGTTGGAAACAACATTTCCCATCATTCCACGCTTCTACACAGCGTCATCAAGACATGCGATTGTTCTTGTTTTGATCGTGCCCCCTCTAGCGGCGATTTGTATAAACTGTACCTTTAGGTGCTGTTTCATCACCATGTGTTTCATCAGACTGTATAAATGATGAGTCAGACTTTTTATTTTTTATGCATTAGCTAACACATTTTTAAAAAAAGCTTATATTGTTTTTTACAGAATCTTCACATATTTTTGAGAGACGGTGAAAATGTGTCAATTTACAGAAATAGACGGCAAATTTTCAAATCATGTCTAACATAACAAGAAAAGCTAATTTAATTTAAAATTTTAGTTTACAATTTTTTTTTGTTCTGATACCCCAGCAATCGGAATATTACAGACTTTTAAATGATTTTTTACAGTGTAGGCTAGAGTTACTTTTCGTACAGTCGCTTTAGTTTCCATAACAAACCTTGATCGCATTTCAAACACATTATTCCACAGTACTATAAAGTGCACTTTGTAAACGCTCCACCAGGTGGCGTTATGAAAATGTTTTTCATTTTATGTGTTTTTCTCAGGTGCATGCAAGACCACAATGACTGAAGTTCGATATGAGAAAGCTGTTACAAACACTGACTCCAGGTTTATAAATACTCTTGCAGGGATTTACATTAAGCCTTCCACAAAAATCAGACCTTCTTTTCATCAGTAGACAATTTCTCAAACTGCATGTCTGAACAGACTGTGTAAGGGGATGTGCCATGACTCATGTTATATGCAGTCATAGCTTGTGGCTCTTTAAAAGATCTTTTAACAGTGAATAACGCACCTCTTCAGTTTGGTTTGTTCGATTAATGGAAGCTTATAAAACAAAAAAAACACTATTGTCTGATGTTAAATCAGCCTTGGAGATAAATCTTATAACTTTCAAAGCTTTGTGGGTATGTTTAACTTTTTTTCAATATATCCCTATTAACCTTGTGACAGGCTCGTTGAATAATGAATGTTTCCTTTATTGCTGTTTAACAAAGCTCAACAGTCAAAATCTATAAAACAGATTGTTTAGGTCAGTTTACAATTACATACTGTTTGTGATATCACAAGAACTTTCAAAGCTACTTGTAAGTACAAGTCCTAATCTCTTTTCAAATGGGTGTATGATCTACTTAATGATGAAAAGCATTTTAAGGAAGTCGAAAAGGAGCTGGAGATTAACGATTCGTACCGTTCTTGCGGACACAAACCCACAAGGACAAACAACTCATTTCATGCCACACTGCAGTTGTGGTTTCTGCAAGAAAAAATATCAGCAGACAAATGTTTTCCTACCACAATGATGAGACCAACTGAGTTATACTGAAGTATGTGCATAAAACGCTACAAGAACATACTATAGGACTAGCGACCATTATGCCATAGGAAACCCCAAACAAACAAAAAATGTCAGACATTACTGGACAAATGTACTTGTAACAAAGTTTCCTGTTCTTACTAAGTTTTATAAAAGAAAAACTTTTACAGACTTACTGTAAGCATGCTTGATCAGCATTGTGAAAATATGTATAATAGCAACATTGCTCATACACTATTACAGTATTCTTAGAAATGCTGTTATGGCTGATTGAGTCACTACATCATTCGCAGGAAACACAAACTTTAATGCACATTTACATCCATCCATCAAAACAAATGCCTAGGTTGCAGTTTTGTTCATAGGTATTTAGGGTTAAGAAATTAACTGTTACTGTTTGCTTGGATTCTCATGAAAGATATCTGTGTGATAAACGCATGCAAGCTCTTTCTTTGACTTTTTAATCATTTTATTTCACATATAAATATTTTCAATATCTTCAATTCACATAAAACATTGGGATTTAAAGGGCCGCTATCCCAGAAAATGCACTTTTCAATGTTTATCTACCAGAAATTTAGTCATTAGTGTGTGTGCAGAAACACCCTATAATTGTACAAATCCATCTATTTTTTTTTTTAATTCTCCTTTAAGCCACAACAGTGACACAAAACAGGGTGTTGGTGATCCCCACCGTATCTCCGGTCCGGAAGCCCTATTCGCAGGGGATAAGTATTACCTGGGGACCTCTGGTCATTTGCAACAATTTCAGAAATTGTCTGTGATCTTAATCCCGTGCGAATAGTTCATGTCTGTGATTTGTAAAGTAAAATTTCTCCCACAAATGATTTACCATATTTTGACGAACACGAGGTCCTGTGAAATTCTAATCCCGTACGGTTCTGCATCTCTGTGATACGATGGGCTCATACATAATATATTCAACACAATATTCAACACAACACAATACATACACAATATTCGCCGTTTGTGAATAATGGAGGCTGTTTTGAAGTGTTTTGATATTAATTTGATTGCCGGGTCATTTCCATAGATTGCCAAAACTGTTGTTTTGACCGGGACTCTCCGGTTTATTTATTTGTAACATTGTCAGCATTTGAGACCCGTAATCGCAAACCTCTCAAATGTTGACAGGTACGGCCAGATATAATTAAACTCCATAAAACAATAGGCTATACAAACTATAAGCAAAGCCTTGCCATCACATCCGGGAAATAAGTCAGTGAATTTGAGTAAAATTACAGGCTTCACTTATCCCGTGCGAATGCGCCACATGATCACAGACAATCTCTGCAATTATTACAAATTACCAGAGGTCCCCAGGTAATATTAATCCCATGCAAATAGGGCTTTAGAGAAACGAGCCAGGACTCGTTGGAAAGGTCTCCATCAGGGATTTCGGGCGACGCTGACCCCAAGTTAATGCAACCCTTAGGACGGGAGCTAGAGCTCCTGGTAGCCGGAAAGGTTGAAAAATTTAAGATCCAGGACCCGATGGCCCGTCAGTATAGCATGGCTTTGGCCAAAAAAAATATTCTCAAGAGTGGATCAGTACCAGCTGTTCGCGATCAAGCTTCATCTCCGGAAGAAGTAAGTATTACACATCGTTTTTAAATTGCCTTTCTTAAATAATGTGTTTAGCATGTTAGCGACTGTTGTTTACATATTCACAGCTAAACCTGAGACATGGTCCAAAGAAAGGTGTTATGTCGTAACGTTAGTGGTAGCACAGCAGAAGCTCATTTACACTTAAAGAGACACACAAAAAAATGGCACATTTTCCATAGCAGTCACAAATGGCCATTTTCAACAATGAAAGATATGTGGTGTATTTTGAGCTGGAACTTTACGGAGACATTCTGGGGATACCACTGACTATTTTTACATTGCAGAAATCACCTAGATTAGTGGCCCATTAAAATGCACATCTGTTTTTTTTACAGCAGTGTTCTTCTGAAAAACTATGTGAGCAGTTGTGCTGTGTTTCCTGCAGTCATGAGAATTTGTTTTGACCCTCAAGTTTTGAAGTTTTCCAAGATATTATGTGTTTGGCTCATATACAGTTATTTTAAAATAGAAATAATGTTGTGATTGATTAACCTGCCCATTTCCACTTGGTCAGCATCAGGTCCACATTACTGATGATTGTGATCAGTAACCCAGACATAATGCATAAAGCAGACTACCCATGAAAAATTATTTACAGAAATCATTTGAAGAATTAATGCTATAAACATACAGTGCCATTAGGCTGGTCTTAAAATCTCTCAGCGGAATCTGGTTATAGATTACTTCAAATCTGCTGGGAGTTTTCATCTTCTGGAAAATATTGACTGACTTGTTCAACATTTTGCATGCAGAACTCTCTAAATAGATTGTAATATGGCCATTAAAAGGCTCCTGCGCTCCCTGTGACCTTGGGTCATGCGTATAAAAACAGATTGATGCAGCAACACATTAAGGATCAGGACGGGCTTCCCACAATTCACAGACCAGTGGGCTACATCTCTGACTTTACACATGCATAACATTTTCAATATAGAGTAAGGCTCTCTCATTACCAAATATGTTGCAAACCTGTCAAGAGAAATCAAGATATTATACAACAACACATAGATAAACGTCGGCCAGCTCTGTTTAAATTGTAACATGTGGTGAACATCCACCTCCCATTCCATTGCTTTACTGTACAATGTAATAACCGACCTATAGACCCTTTTCACATGATGTCACGCATCTTCCATTCTGCCGCGAAGTAGTGTATTGTTACTTCCGCTGTCACTCCAGTTCATAAGGTGGCTGTAATGCACCTATTAAGCTGGTTTTCCTACCGCAAGTAAAACTCAAGAAGAAGAAGTTACTTCCACTTTGGAAAGGCAGCATATATCAATAGAAGGACCTGTGATCAGCAGCGCTGCTATTGGCTGGTTATGTCAGTTATGTCCATATTTTTATTTTAAATGTCAGGAACACTTCTAACGATGCACAGACCGATAACTTTCAGATATATTCATTAAATTTTAAAGCGGTTGTAAACTGAAGTTGTATAATTCATAAATAAACTTTTATTTTTTTTAATACATTCTGTTTCTTAGGGGTTAATTGCAATGACATGGTGTCTTACTCCAACAAATAAAGTGTTTTATACCTATCAGTGTTCACTTCAGAGAATGGGTCTCTGAGGAAAATATGTTTTATATATTTTTTGTGATATTTTATTGCTTTTAATGAATTCTGAAGTATTGATTTCTCTCCCCAAAAGGCACAAGGTGCATCCATCCATAAACCTTTAAGTCTTTAAAAGTCTGTGAAACCTGGCCTGAGAGTAAAATTAATTAAAATCAACAAGAACTTAACATGGTTTTCAAATAATCAGCATTTTTTTACCATTTTATATTTTGCAAATCATTGTTTACGAATTCGCTGAGTTTTCATTTACGATTTCTGAGTTTTCATACACGCTTCTCAAGTTTAGGTTTCCCTCTCTGGCACAAATCGTTCAATGGGGAAAAATAACTCTTAGTAAAGAAATACTATGCGCACATTCTATGTCACTATGAGCAACTACAATCTATACAAACTAAAATAAATACAAGCAAAAAAGATGGTGAAAGCATCAGCAATTTTGCCTGGACGGACAATGAGGTTGGTTTTAAAAATCGTTCTTAATCTCATTATAAACACAATCCTCTAGTTTGCCGGTGTTGTAGTACTCACACATGCCTGTAGAATAATCACGCATGATGTCATTGAATTTACAAATATATTTACTTTACACAGAAATGATGGTATCGAGGAACATGAACAGCCAAAACACATCAAAAGTTTTTAGTTTTTAGAGTGACGTAAATTTCCCCTAAATCCTTTGCATTCTTGTCTAAATCAACAAAAATCGAATAGTCTGATAATCAGTATGTCCTAAAATAGCTTTTCCTTTGCCTCTAAAATGTTTAACCTCTCTGTGACCCATACTACACCAGGAACTATCTTAGAATCTGGTAAACAAGATTAAAATTACAAATTTAACATCTTAAAAGCATCCTTCTATATTGGGATGAAACATAATATAAGAATGACAGGTTGCTTGAGAAAAGACATGGGACTCTCATGGATTATTTGGAGTCAGCGTTGGCAGTCTGGCTAATAAATGTCTTCAACGTGCCCATCTGTTCGCCAGGGGAGATGCCAAGACAGATTAGTCTCATTGGCGAGCCCACTAAAACCACAGCATATTTAGACATCATTTATTCAGCAAGAAGGCCAACTATCCACACCATGGGACAGCTACTCTCCCAGGAACGGTTGGGAACACTCCCGAGAGCCACAAGGGTCAAGAATACCATATTGTACGGTTCAAAGCGTTTCTGTTTGGGGCTTCATTTTATTTTTTGCCAAACATTCACATGTGATGTTTTACAGTACTTCCAGAAATACTCTATTTTTCTTTTGTCTGAGGTCTTTCTCTTTTCTCACAGCTTGCTGTATCTGATCAAACTTCAGTTTCCTTCTATCTGAGGAGTCAAGTCTCAGCTCTTTTGTCATTGCAAATCAAGACCTTTCAAGTCTTTTGACGCTTTTTAGTATTTGAGTGTGAAAACACTTTTTGGCATTAGGTTCTGGTAAAAGTTTGTTGTACTAATTTAATTTATTCTCTTAAAAACAAATCATACTGAACAATGGACCTTTTGCGTGGAAATACCTAGAATAATTTAAATGTAAATGAAAGTAAGACACCATTTAATGTAACGAATTTTGTGATGTTCAAAGATTTTTGTTTTTACTTTTGAACCCGTGAATAAGGGTCAACATTCACGACTTGAGCAAAACTTGAGTTTTGAAATAGTTTAGAAGCTGCATAAAAATAGAGTTCTTTACCAGCACTCAATGGAACACCATAGGATGCCACTAGTTTCACTTGTTTTGTGAAACAAGCTGGACCATGAAGCCAGCCCACACTCTTGAAGATGAAACAGACTTTTCTGATTCCAGTGAAGTCAAACCTCCATGAGTGATCGGCAACCAGTGATCACAATGATAAAGAAATGTAGTTTCAGAATTGCACAGCAATGAAGCCTAAGAAACAAAAACAAGGTCAACTTAAGTTTCCCTTCTCAAAATATGAAGAAGATATCTAGTTTCCTGTTAATGTTATTGCAACACAATCAAGTTGACATACAACAGCCGTTGAGGCAGTTGAGTGAGAGAGTGGGCATGAAAGCCTATTCCCAATTCATCATTCACTATTAACATAAACCTGTGGACAGTTACCAATTATCTCTAATCATCCTTCATTGCCTGATGTGATGTCTCAAACACACCTATTACTGGACCTTTGTCCATGAATTCTGCCTTACATTTATTGCAATTCATCTAATTAATACAAAATCACACAACATCTTAATCTGGATGATTATGTGCTTGTGTGCTGTATACCATACACATCAGTAACTGTAGAAAGAGATTTTTCATGTTCACAAAATGTGAAACTGCTGCATAAAAAGCATTATGCAGCATAGCATAACAAAAAAATAAACGTAAGTACACACATACCCAACGACTGCTTAGGTAGTGGTTAATAGGGGTAATTTATTGAGATAATAGTTTTAAATCAGAATAGGAAGCGCTGCCACTCCTGCCAATCTAAAATATGATGTCATGGGGTATTTGTCATTCTATGAATAACTTGGCACATCTAAGATAGTGGATGATCTGTGCACAAAAGTGTGAAAATGCCAGCAAAAAATATAGACAAATGCAATGTGCCCTTTCTTTTAAAATAACATGCGGAAGATAGATCGTGTGCACAATTTGCTTCGAAGGAAATGTTCCTAAAAATATATTTTCCATCCAAATGCACATTCTGCATAAATCGTGGCCTAACGGTTAGAGAGTCGGACTAGTGACCAGAAGGATGCCAGTTCGATTCTCATGGCCGGCGGGTAAAGACTAAGGTGCCCTTGAGCAAGGCACCTTAGCCCTACTTGCTCCCGGGGCACTGCAGTGATAGCTGCCCACCGCTCTGGGTGTATGTGTGTTCACTACTCACTGGATGGGTTACATTTCAGGTATGGGACGGAAAAATCAATACACTGCTTCGAAGAGCACTTCTGGTGTTCAATTCCTCTCTAAGGTCCATTCCTGGGATCGATCCCATGACCTAGGCGTTGTTAAGGCTCTAACCACTAATCAACAGGAAAGACAATCAATATATTGCGATGTTGTGACCAAAATTATTTCCAGTAACAATATTATCACAAAATGGGTTTGGGGGTTAATTAAAAAAAAAAAATCATGCTATCCGTTAATTTATACGTATCTTTTTTTGTTTACATTGTGTTTTGTCCTTTATTTATCGTGGGCAGAATAATTCACCATAATGATATTATCACAATATCTATTGAAAGGACTTTATTATAGAATTTACGCTATTACGATATGTGAATAATTAACACAATGTTGATAATTGTGTTTTTTTAAATCACGGTTATTCAGAACACTATTAAACTATGACACAACTACATGGTAAGTTTATTTTTTGCACACTTTTCTATTCATAATTTATATAATAAACATATTTATTAAGCTAGTTTTAACATTTTTAGTCAGAAAGATACCCGTAAAGTTATTTCTAGCATCCATTTTCTGAAATTAAATGGAGTGGAAGGTTATCCAAAGGTCACACATGTACCAAAGTTACTCACACTCAATCACAAGTTGAATCAAATGACAGATTCTGTGTAAAGAACTGCATTGACCAAGACCTTTGGCTTAAGTTGATAACTGTGTAAGGAATGGTTAGCGTCAATGTACGGTCAATTTCAGCAATAGCTTTCATTTGACACTTGATTAGTCATTTCTGTAAATGTGACATGCCTTCAAGTGATATCTGTATTGAGTAATATAACACCTTATTTGATCTGATGAGTCACACTCTTTCTCCCATACTCTCTATTCCCATCTCTGATAATTTAAAGCAGACATGCATCGCTATCATTGTAAATATTAATGAAGTCATAAATAAAAAAGGAGGGTGCCATTGAAAAAACTTGTCTAAAAAGAAACAACAAAAAGATAGCTTTTCAACAGTACTTTTCGTAACTGCGTGTGACAACCAGACACCTCTTAAATATGGTGTCCAATAGCATTTAAGAGAGAAATCTCATTAATCAGGATGACATGACCTTTGAAAAAATGTTAATGATTTTCAGCCTGAGGTATGAGTTCATCACTGTTTTCCATGTTATCTGATCCCTGGGCAGAGTGTTAGTGGTTGATAAATCGGCTTCTAAAGAACACTAGAGTTCCCAGATCACATGATGTATGGCATACATGGGAGGTCATCTAAAATATGCAATGAGTTAATGTAACAATGTTATGTAATATCTTGAAACTTCATAATGATGTTAATTGCTTGTTATCTGTTCTTTGTCATTGTAAGCCCATCAATGCCAGTTTCCTTTCTGTCGGTCTCTCGACGTTGTGTCGAACTGACAGATAGGGTTCGCCCTTGAGAACCTATCAACTTCGACCAGCTTAAAAAAGGAAAATTTAATTTGCGTATGAAATTTGCATGCCGGACTCCGCCCCAGGATATCCGGGTATAAAAGGGAGACGGCGTGCTGCATTCATTAACCTTTAGTTCTGAGGAGCCTAAGAGCCTCTCAAAACTGCTGCAGCGGGGGGAACGCGTTTGTGGCAAAAAGCACACATCCGTAACCATGACGTTCCCTGATGGAGGGAAGGAGACGTAGTGTCGAACCGACAGATGGGGTTCCTATTGAAAACGCCACAACTCTGTGCCGTATCACAATTTCTAGCGAAGCGATGGTGACTGGCCTGGGCGTGTCAGATGTGATCTTCAAGTGGTTAGGTAGATAGGGGGTCCCAGAGCTTTTGAAAAGGTGGGAAGCCTCTGCCTTCGGTCCTCACCGGCGGCGGCCTTAGTTTCTCTAACAGCGAAAAGCCAGTGCTGTAAGGCCACTGGGTAAGTGCACTTCCTCGAATGGGGAACGCATTACAGAGACCACTTCCTACCATCGGGAGGAGTTCTAGTGGGGACACCCGCATGGTCTCACCGTCAGGGAAGAGCTCATGGGAAAAATATGCGGACTGAAGTAGTTAACCGCAAGGTGGTGCTCGGTCTTTGGGAAGGTCATGGGTTACCAAGGTGGGAACCAATCATGAGGATTCATCAGACGTAACCGCCCGACTGGGGGAGTTACAACATGCGGTAGCACTAGGTCCAGTTAGAGCTATATGTGGATAACTCAGAAGGTACCCGGCCTAAGGGGCAGGGCCGCTCTGCCCAGCCCGCCCGCAAAGGGTGCTTGCTTAGTGATGGATGGGATGCCCGTTCTTCACCTCGTGGGGAAGGTGCTTTCGCAGGCGTACGCCCTACCGGCTGCCGGTCCTGCATGTTTCCATGCAAGACGCGGGCTGATACAGGTTCTACACGGAGGTAGTCAAACTTTGCGAAGGTGTTGGGCGTAGCCCAAATGGCAGCTATGCAGATGTCTATCTCTAGCCTTATAAACTACTCAATAAATAACACTCACACTCTTTTTGCAACTGTAGAGAGACTAACACATTTCCTGAGTCAAGTTCACAGGGAAATGCTGTCTGATGACAAATGCAATGGGTTTACATATTTTTTCCTTGAGAAGATCAATAATATCAGAATGGAAATCAGCAAAGCTCCATGCGGCAGTCGGGTCAGTCTGACTTCAGTACATCAGAAATAGGTAACTCTGTCTTAATTTCAGACAATTGATCTCAAAACCTTGGAGGAAACTGTACAGCATCTTAAGGCATAACTTGCAGTCTTGACACACTTCCCACATCCTTTTTCAAAAGAGTGTTTAAATGTTTGAAAGCAGATCTCCTAAAAATAGTAAATAACTCACTGCACACAGGAACTTTCCCAGAGTCCCTAAAAAATGCAGTTGTCAAACCTCTACTAAAAAAGAGCAATCTAGACAAAACCTTTCTGTCAAACTACAGACCAATTTCAAATCTTCCTTTTATAGTAAAGATCATTGACAAGGTTGTCTTCAATCAGCTGACCAAATTATTGAACTCAAATGGCTACCTGGACAATTATCAGTCTGGTTTATGTAAATCACTTTGAATTGCCCTTGTGTATGAAATGTGCTATTTAAATAAACTTGCCTTGCCTTGAAATATTTATTAGCTAAATTTTGCAGAATGCAGACCTTCCGCGAGGAAATGCTGTATACTTTCGTTTTTAAGGTAAGAAATTATGTTCAAATGTCATAATCAGGCAATTTGGTTATATCATTTTAAAATATAATGTCATAAATATTTTTAAAAACGAAACATGCAAACGTCCAACTGGCTAATGAAAACCAAGCATTCCAACATAATATGGTGTAAATAGCTGCCCAGAGGCGTTGCAAACATGGCCACCGAGTGGCATGACCTCCGTAAACGGGATTTGCTACCTTCAAGCACATTTGCTGACGCATTGACGAATCATGTGATGCTAAAGTGATAGTTCACTCAAAAATTTAAATTTTCATCATTTACTCAGCCTGTTGTCATTTCAAACTTGTGTACATTTCATTATTCAATTCAGTTTAATTTATAATTCACAATGTTTCATTGTTGCCAAGCAGCTTTACATGAAGAAATAAAAAAATAAACAAAAGCTAGAATTAGTATTAAAATAACAAGGGTCCATCTTTGCCCTGCGATGGGTTGGCACTCCATCCAGGGTGTATCCTGCCTTGATGCCCGATGACTCCTGAGATAGGCACAGGCTCCCCGTGACCCGAGGTAGTTCGGATAAGCGGTAGAAAATGGATGGATGGATGGATGGGTCCATCTTTGCTCTTGATTGTTGACGGAGATGGCTGGGCTGGTGCTGGAATGATCAGTTAAATTCACAGGATCTCGCAGCAGGGTGGCACACATGAAGTCCACAGGGTCTTGCATTGGGATGGCACGTGACTATCAGCTGGTTTTGGTGTTAGTTGTAGTTTCCTCTGGATGGGTATCCCGATCGTCAGTCAGTCGCAGCCTCTCACAAGGGGATGACACGATGTGGTCGTATTTGAGCCACCATAATCTGTGGTTACCTCGAAATAGGGAGGAGGGCAGAGAGAACTAGATAGCTACATTTCGGAAGATGCTTTGTTGAAAACCATGGCACTGGGCCGTCACTAGGGTGATAACACTTTAAGCCACGAATGAACCTAACCAACCCCCATGTCTCTACGATGTTCTGATGCAGAGATATACATATTTCTAAACAGTTGCTAGGCTAATGTTTTTTGTTAATATGAGCGTGGCTTGGCATCTGCCAATTGATAAAACTCTAAGCCACAAGCGAAATGAACCAACCCCAATGTCTCTACGATGTTCTGATGTAGAAATATATAGGTCTTGATAAATGGTTGCTAGGTTTATGTGTTTGGTCGCTATGGGTGTGGCTTCAGATCTGCCTATTGATAATACTATAAGGTACGAGTGAAACAAACCAACCCCCATGTCTCTACGATGTTCCTATGCAGAGATATAGGTCTTCTTAAATGGTTGGTAAGTTAACATGTTTTGTTGCTATGGGCGTGGCCTTATAAGCGTAATTTTCATCATGTGACACTGATTGGTTTCCTGAGTAAAATGGGCCCGCCCCCTTGTCTCTAAGATATTCAACACAGGAAAGTTTTACACCTTATATGGGGATGTCTCCAGTCAATGGGGAATTTTTGGTGGCTCTTACAGAGTCTTACACCCCAGAGGTACAACTTACACCCAATGTGATGTGTGTTCTTACAGAGGATGATAGCCACTTCAAATGTGGTGTTTGGCACAATGTTAAATCAATTAGATTTTTCAGGTGGTTTTGCGCCCCCCCCATCGAACACCCCCACCCAATCGTATATAAAACAACCCTGTACCCAAAACTAGAAAACAACTGACAAGGAGGACTGTATCATGACACTGTTAGATAAGTGGGAGCTAAACCGTTTAATGCTTTATAAGTGATTAGAAGCAATTTATAGTCTATACGGTACTTGATGTATAGCCAGTGTAGGGATGATAAAATTGGTGTTATGTCGTCCAATGTTTTAGACCTTGTATGAACTCTAGCAGCTGCATTTGAACTAAATGTAATTTGTTTAATGATGATGCAGGGCAGCCACTAAGTAGTTCATTACAATAATCAAGTCTTGAAGTCAGTAATGCATGAACTAGTTTTTTCCGCATCAGAAATAAACAGAATATTCCACAGTTTGCCAATGTTTCTATGATGGAAAAAGGCTGTCTTTGTGACGTTTGAGATGTGGTTTCAAAAGAAAGATCACTGTTCAATGTAACTACATTTGCTGAGGTAACAGTGAATTCTATTTGCAAGTTGTAATCTGTAATATTCTGCTCAAGTATTTGGTCTCATAAGTAATATCTCTGTTTTATCTGAATTTAGCAGAAGAAAATTTCTTGTCATCCAATGTTTTATGTCCTGAACACACTCTTTCAGTTTTGTTAATTGTTACCTTTCGTCCGGTCTAGATGACATGTATAACTGAGTATCATCTGCAAAGCTATGAAAACTAATACCATGTTTTAATAATGTTAGGGAATATAGTGGGTCCTAAAACAATCCTTGAGGTAATCCATAGTTTGCTTGCTTTTAATTGGATGACTCCAAACTGAACAAACTGATATTGGTCGGAAAAATATGATCTGAACCATTGTAAGGCTTGTCCCTGAATACCAGCATAATTCTGTAACCGATCGGCAGTATGGCATGATTCACGGTATCACATGCGGCACTAAGGTCAAGTAAAACTAGGAGTGAAAAACATCCTTGGTCTGATACTAGGAGTAGGTCATTTTAACAAGTGCAGTTTCCGTGCTATGATGTAGCCTAAAGCCTGACTGAAATTTGTCTTGTATGTTTTTTTTTTTGGAGGAAAGAGCACAATTGCACAGATACTTCTTTTTAGATAATTTTAGACAGATATGGAAGATTTGATATCAGTCTATAGTTTCTAAGATAACTTGGGTTCAGTGCGGTTTATTAATGAGATTCTTAATAATGGTTAGCTAAAATTGTTTTGGAACATGACCTAGAGTGAATGAGGAGTCAATAATATTAAGAAAGGGCTCTAATGCAAGCTGTCATAACTTTTAGTGTATGGGGTCTAATAAACATGTTGTTGATTTAGATGCAGTGATAAGTTTGAACAAAATGAAAGATATTTGGAAGATTGTTTGTAACCACACACATCTGAGGCACTTCCATAGAGAAGAGAAACAACAATGGTAGGTTATAGTGCTTATAGAACTGTTTCCCACAAACATTCTTCAAAATATCTTCTTTTGTGTTCAACATAGATTTTTTTTGACCAGTTTTGGAACAGCTTGAGGGGGTATTAATTAAGACAGAATTATCGTTTTTTGGTGAGAGGTCACAGGATGTGTTTCATCTGACAACTCCAGCGTTATGGATGTGGACTTTATTAGCAAAAACTTGAAATATAAATGATCACAGAATGTATTTATTACATATATTGAACCATCTGTTTATATTTAAAAAATCCCTGATTTTAGAGTCCATACATCAGAAAAATAACAGTCTAAGCATGAGTTTTCTATTTTAAAGGAGGTAAAATGAATGCATTATGGATGTGACAAAAAGGACGCATATTTTTGAAACAACATGCTCTGTGAATTAAATTGTGACAATGCCGTTATGGATGTGAAAATTCACTGTCCTGACTATGGAAAGCTAAGCTTCAAAAACACACAAACTTCACATGGGTATTTAAACCACCAAATATTGACATCTGACCAATTAGTATGGTGAAAATCTTTGGCAACACAGGTTATACTGATGGTTGAGAATTTGAATTACATACATTTTTATTTATACACACAGGTGGTTAACCAAAAACAGTGGGGAAAAGGCACATTTGCCTTAATGAATTCCAAAAGCTTTGGTAGTTTCGAGACATTTTGTTTTGATTTCGTAACAGACATGAAGTCAGAAATATCCAGTCATTCTGCTTCAAGACAACACTGTTGTCATGACACCAAGGGCAACAGTGTAATGTAGCACACAATACACCGGCCCATGAGTAATCTGTTTGTGCTCCAAAGTAAATTTGAGTTTTTTTGTGTTTTACATGCGACAGAAACCTTATGATGGAGCAAAAACAGATGTCTGGTCTTAGGAGAACCTTATATCGCAATATTCATTTATCTGTTATTCTAAATTCCCCAAAGTGTCTCATTTCAACATTAACAGCAAGGTGATTGATATGTTCGATAGGTACTACATAAGTAAGCAATAAAATGTAGAGGATTTGGATGGATCGTTCCCATATCGGCGTAGCTGGAAGCCTTGATGTTGGAAAACTTTTTTATTCTCTCAAATACAGTAAAGCCTGGAATACATTATTCCAGTGAGAGAAGGCATACTCACACAAGTACATACAGAGTACACACTCACACAAAACATAATCATGTAGTCATAACATAAAGGGGAGGGTTAGGGTTAGGTCATACAGCAGAGCCGAGTATTTGCACTATGTAATAAACACCCATGCTAATATTTGATCATTTTAAGACTATGTGCTTTGGGAAATGTGACTCCACCCTATAAAGGGAACTGCTCTTTGTGATAATAGATGTGATTAAGAACATTATCCATTCACAATGCAGTAATATAATATAATTAATATAAGCTTTAAGTATTTTTGGGTTTATCTCACAGGTATCTGACAAACACACGCATGCACGCATGCACACAAACACACACACACACACACACACACACACACACACACACACACACACACGCGCGTCATGTAAGGAAGAAGTAATATGATCAGGAAACAGGAAGATATCATTTTGACAGAATGGAAAAGTACTAGAAGCAGAAAAACAAAACAGCAGTAAAAGAATGTAAGTCCTGCTGAATCATCATAATTTACAATCTTAAATAATGGAAATTAAAGAACATTAGGGCTCATTCTCAACAAACAAAAAAAAACCCAGTGCAAAAGTTGAGACTCTTTATAGTGTGCAATATAATCTCACAGGGGTTCCCAGGTACTGCGCATTCTTTGAACTTCTTCAACTTGACCCTTTTCATTCATAACAAAAGATGCGGACATTCTCTGATGCTCCAAAAAGCAGAACAACACATTAAGAATCAGGTGAATGTAAGATTTTATTTAGTAAAATACATTAACATGTTTCCCAGAAGATAAAATAATAACAATAATGTGTGTACATTCAAAAAATTTTTTTAAGAACAACTTGTGTTACAGCATTATTTACTTGGTTTTTAGTCAAACACAGGTTAGCATTATATGTTTTTTACCAAACCGTGGGACATGAACTGCACATTGACTTTCATGTATGCTTAGGATATTAGGAAATAAAATCCACTATAATGGCTTATTTTTTAGATCAGTACAGTACATTGTGGCTTGTGCTTTTCTTTTAAGCTCGAGTAAAGTTTCTCTCTCTTTCTCTATCTAATGTTTTTGGAAGGGGGGGCTTATTTAGATAAGAAGAGAACTGAAACAGGGTGAAGCGATAACAAGTCCACACATGCACCACTGTGCCACTAAGAACAGCAATGCACTGTTACTTTCATAAGATCGTTATGCCTCATAATAAAAGACAGTCATGCGGTCAGTCCAGAGATTATACAGTGTTGTACAGCTGTAAAAGAATTGTCTCCATGAATGAACTGATGATTCTGAATGAATAAACTGAATACCCTGTCACTGCTCCAGTGATGTGCTTATCTTGTGATTTCAACCACACACATTGATTTCAAGGCAACAGAAGCCAATGCAACTGCTTTTAACATTCCTGTTACAGATAGGACTCTCACATATGTCCCTGTGTCAGTGCTATATATAGCTTTGTCAATGGGAGAATGATTGAGATAAAGAGTTTTAAAACATACAGTTAACCAGAGAGCAGAAGAATTTGTAAACAAATCAACAACAGTTACATAAGCTTAAGGTTTCACTTTTAGAAGTTGGACAGTGCCAGGTGGAAAGAATAGAAATATACTTATTGTTCTGGTCCTTTACAAAATCTCACCGAAACAAACAATTCTGTAATTATAAATAAATTCAAATCAGAATCATTTGAAGTTTACAGATGCTGTTTCTAATCCTAAACATTAAGATTTATAGTGCCATTATGTATCGGAGAACTAAGAAAAACGTAACTGTTTTTGCAAAGTATCATTACGCAAACAAAGGGCAACGCTATATAAAAAGTTTATGAACGTCAACAATAAAAGCCAGATGCTAACATGCGCCACAGGTTTCTTAAAAGTGAAGCTTCATTGTGAGAACTTTGTGTAACGATGTTTAAAGTCCTCAGATGGCTTTTAGTCAATGAACCTCTGGCTGCCACTAGCTCTGGAAACCCCGCAGGCATCAACATGACAACTTGACAGGCAGCTATTGTTTAATCAGTAACTGTGTGTCACTCATCATGCCTTTTAAAGCTAAATTTAGCCAGCAATAGAGGACAATTAACTACTTGTTTCTATTGATGTTCTTTAAGTCTGTCCTATAAATCTTTAAGAGTTAAGATGGTCAAATGTAAAAAAAAAAACTTTTTATAAGCATTCCTGACCCCGAACACACGGTACAAAACACATACACACACGAACACACACACACATCCACACACACACTCACAGGCACAAAACACGTACAAACAAACATTTTCTCCTGGGGTTGAGTTAGTGATTACTGTGTACTTTTTTGCCCCAGGGAGAATACTTGCAACTGTCAAGACATGTTTTGCCAAAGCTTGTGTTAAAAGCACACATAAAAGTCAGAGATGACAGGCATAATTTAAGCCATAATTTCTTTTATAACTGTTCTCTGCAAAGCTATGAAATCCTGGGATCTCAACAAGCTCCGAAAATTAGGCACAATGTAACCGCCTTTTTTTGGAAAGAGAGAAGAACCCTTCCGGTCTCTTACTGGTACAAGTGACACAGTCAAAGGTCCCTCCCCCGCCAGGCACCTAGCCCAACTTTTTTTGTCTTTATCACACATGCATAAGCTGTTTTTAAGCCTCAAACATATTTAAGACATGAACGCAAGGGCAGATGCAAAAACAAACTTTCAGCAATGCATTTTCAAACACAAATGCACTTACATACACCCACACGCCAACAGTAGAGAGACAGAGAGGGTTCTGATTGATGTCCCTTGCTATTTTCTATATACATGACATCCCCAGGCTCTGTCATTCACATGGCTTTTCCTATGCGGATGATACACAATACCACCTGTCAATTCAGCCTGACGATCCGACTGTTTCTGTATGCATTTCAGCATGCCTAGCCGACATTTCGCTCTGGATGAACGACCATCAACTGCAGCTGAACCTTGCAAAAACAGAACTGCTTGTAATCTCGACCGACACAAAGATTCATCTCAACTTTTCCATTCAGCTGGGCTCATCAACCATCACATCTTCCAGAACGGCAAGAAACCCGGAAGTGGTGATTGACGATTATCTTAACTTCACTGATCAGATTGCCAGCACCACCCGGTCCTGTAGATTCATCCTCTACAATATTAGGAAAATTAGACCTTTCCTATCCGAGCATGATAGCAAGTCCTAGTCCAGGCTCTTGTTTTGTCCAGACCGGACTACTGCAATGCGCTAATGGCTGGACTTCCAGTTTGCACAACCAAACCTCTACAGATGATCCAGAATGCAGCGGCAAGAGTGGTCTTCAAAGTGGACTCTGCTCCTGGACCGCCACTTATTTGGCACCCCAAATAACTTGTTCTATCTTCACTCGCACTGCAGACTTATATACCTGCCAGATCCCTATGCTCTGCAAATGAACAAAGTCTTGTGGTGTCATCCCAAAAAGGTAAAAAATCATTCTCACGTACCTTCTCTGGATCGTTTCCACATTTTGGAATGATCTGCCTGCTGCTACAAGATCTGCAGATTCTGTAGCCATCTTTAAGAATCGTCTAAAACACATCTCTTCCGTCAACAACTGACTGATCAGTTCTGACTTCTGATCTCTTTTCTACTCATAATGTTTTTTTTTGGCTCTGTATACAATGGTAGGCTATATGAGAACAGTTGTCTTTTATTGCACTAATGCTTTTTGTTGTCCTTATGTTGTTCCAATTGCTTCCATTGTTTCCCACATCTGTAAGTCGCTTTGGATCAAAGCGTCTGCCAAATGACTAAATGTAAATTTCTGTTTTGTGTTAGCGGTTTTGCACACAGTGCCTCTGTATAAGCAGGACCAACTTCTGCTTATTTATGTTCATACCACACCTTCCATTGTATTAAGAAAATCTCACACTTCTTAGTGTAAGACATGTCTGTATTATTGTTCCTGTCGGTATTGAAACTTATAGTTATGGCCTAAAAAGTTACAGGATGTATTGCGGTAATGGATTGGTAGGAAGTGGTTTTTGCATACTTTTCCAGTTGAATAGATTTAGCATTTTTGCCCACATCTTTTTTCACCCTCTCATGTGTTTCAAAACAATTCACTAGAAACAGATTCTTATTTCATGCATGGTAAAATGAAGTTACGTGAAGTTACAATGAAACAAACCTGGATAAGAGTGTGATACAAGATGCATGGTTTCGGTTTAGGTCAACCTATACCCATAATGTACATTCATCCTATTGACGTTTTTTTAGCTATCCACACATATGCTTCTATGTGGGCTTACAGATGTCTGTATCTCTCATAGATTTGAGATTGTCACAACTGCTGCCATGGTGTTATTTGAGGCCTGAAAACTTTATTCTTGTAAGAACATTGCTGCATTTTGCTCTCATGCATTTATACAGTCCAGGGGACTGTGTGCTTTCTTGACCTTAATAACATGAATGGTGACTTTGAAAACTTCATATTTTGAAACTGAGGTTTAAATTATTGGCATTTACATTTTAGGCATTTGGCAGACGCTTTTACCCAAAGCGACTTACATTGTTTTACCCTATACATTTTACATAGGTATTTGCAATCCCCTGGGATCGAACCCACGTTGTTAACGCAATGCTCTTACCACTGAGCTACCGTCTAGTTGACATAAACTAGAGTGCACCTGCCTCAGATCAATATGTGTGAATAACCATTTACAATGTCTGAATAACAAAGAGGTGGCCCTTACAAAAAAAGAAGCTTATTAATGTAGGCTGTTAGTATACTTCTTTTAAACTAAACATAAGAAAGTATGTATTTTAGTCTACTTTTTATGTTCTCCTCAGAAAATGTAGCTGTTAAGTGTGTACTCAAGTTCACTACTTAACTACACTTAAAGTACACTTCAAATTAAATAACTTTGATCCCAAGCAGTATTGCACATTAACAAGTATACTTAATTTTGTATGCAAGATTTTTGTAAGCAATCCTTGCCTAGCAACAGTTGTGCTAATGTTAAAATGTGAACTCTGAGTTGATTTAAAACAAGATGTGACACTTTCTTTGTTTCAGTGCAGGTGATTTGAGTTAGTTCAATCAACTCTGGGAAGGTTTTCCTTTTTTTGAGTTAAGCACGTGCGCCACGATATGAAAAGGCAAGATCAATGGAACTCTGATATTATGATTCAGCATGGCAAGGGCGCCAAAAGAAGCAACATGGCTGCAGAAAGTGCTTGAGAGCAAGGCACACTCTCCTCAACGCTCATCACAGCGAATTTACTAATGTACTAATCTCATTCCTCATCAAAAAACACTCTATTAAAAAACGTGACATGTCATGATGTGTAGGACACTTCTTAGGGTGTCACACTTTCTTATCAAAGTCAGACTGATCATCAGTTCGAACCCTGCTCTTTGGGTAGTAGTGGCTGCACGTCCAAATTGATTGTTTATTACTTTTATCTGTCCATTTCTACATTTATGTCTACATTTATTAATTTCTTTTTATTCATGCACTTTATTTTTACAGTTAATAAGCAATTTCTCATCCTCCGTAGAAAACTACCATTTGTGAGAAAATGTAAGGGAGAGAATATGATGTGATGTAATACACGGCCATGATGGCTGATGTTGTTGATTTAAAGATGGATGAGATATATTTTGATACATCTAATTCACTGTAAAGAAAAATGGTACAGATTTAATAAAAATGCATAGGGAAATTACAAAATTCCACTCGGGTCCTAAATTCCCCTTCTGAAAATAAACATGTATATACAGACAGGATCCTCTAAAAGCACTTTACCATTAGTCTTTGAGTGATCAAAATGTGTGCCATGAATGAGTGTATTAAATTAATGATGTACACCACTTGCACTTTAAAAAGGGAAAGGAGATTGAAAGAAACTCTGGGTTTCCCACAGAAAACTTGCTCCCGACCAGGTTAGGTTCACAGAGTAAGCAGCTATGGTTACAGATTCTGAGTATAAGTTACCTCTCTTTTAGAAACAGACTTGACTTAACCGCTTACTCTGGTTTGACATATTTATTTTGCCTTTTTGTTTTGCTTTTATTTAATTTTTTTATTATGTTACCCCTTATGCACTCAAAAAATGATTTATTGAATTTACTTTAAAAAACTGCGTCAAGTGGTTCCATGCAACAATATTAAGTAATTTGAACAAATAACACTTTAGTTGTATGAACAAAATTGATTTAAGACAAAACGTTTTTGAGTAAATCCAAACCATTTCGATTGTACCAATAATTTTAAGTTAATTAAACTCAATATTTAGCCTTCTCAATGGTACTTTTTGTTGTCATAAATTATATACAGACATAAATTATATGACATCAAATTTTGTTGACAAAATTATATACAGACTAACTTATATGCAGACTAACTGCATGTAAATCAAAACACAATGAGCAAATCAGATGAGATTCATCTCATTCAGTACTGCCATTAGCACAGTTAAAGCTCATTGAACGATGCAATAGACATTATGGGCGGGCACAAACCTCTCACAGCTTAAGCCTAACTAACTATCTCTTTTAAACCTCAAAGATAAATGAACAGTAAGCACAAGCAATTTTTTTCTCTACTGAAAAACACATTACACATTGAAATAACATTACATTTCTAAATTTACTGCCTAAATGCAGTCTTTCTCAAAGCATGCTGGGAATTTAAAATCCCCCTCAACCAGTGTTAGGATCAAATTGAGATCTAACTTTTGTCTAGGTATAAAGTTTAAGAGTCGACTCGATGGAACACTCAGAAGTCTGAGTTTGACAATTGACTTGTTTTTATTAAGTAAACTCAACAATCAGTCCAATATTATAGGGTTTTGCGTTCTACTCAACATTGTTAAGTTGACCAGTCAAACAGTTGTTAAGTAAATCTGACAGATCTAAATTTTTAGTATAAATAAACATTCATTTAATATTCATAAAGTTTCATCAAAGACTTACATTTCAAAACTTACATTAGAGCATGAGAAGTAAGTAAATGCAACTAGCTGCACCAGAAAGAGGTGGAAGAAATAGAAGAATACTAAAACAAACTTGCAGGCATTTTTACATACATGCATACACAGATGATTGCACATGGGAACGCTCCTTCATAAACAAAAATAAAAGCTATCTTTATAACAGCATGGCCCATTTGGCCTTGAGTCAGTCAAAATGCACTTTTAACCACAAGCTAGACCATACTTGTCTTCAATAGAAAATGTCTCAACACAATAAGTCTTAGCTAATCCTTTCATCTGAATCTGATATCTAATAATCAGGTCACATTATGTACCTTTCTAACCAACTGCAAGAGATTCAATGAGATGCACCATTTTAGTTGAATCTGACAAGCATCAAGGCAAATATATTGAACTTTCTCTTTCTCTCTCTCTCTCTCTCTCTCTCTCTTTCTCCCATTGAGATAAATAGAGAGATAATGATGTGAAATCATTCATGGATTCATTCTGAGGATTTAATGACGAGAAATTGTGTGCAGAATGAGGCTTGAACTGTGAACACCTACCTCCCTAATCGTTCATAGGAAGTACACAGAGGGTTTTTTGTCAGGTCTTTCAACAAAATGGTACAGCAACAACTACAGCTGTCACAATAACGCTTAACTTTTAAAGAACACAAACTCAAAGAGATGCACCTGCATAAAGTCACACAGCACACAGTTATTGAAGGACACTAATGAGCCGAACAAGAATTTCTCAGTGTTTATAAACATATGTTGTATTTCTGGGATGCATTATTTTCTGGAAACTGCAAACTCGTCCATTAGATAAACCTAATGCTAAGCCGAATCTAATCAGATAGTTTATTAGACTATTAATACCCACACAAATGTACTTATTCTTATATACCACATGTTTGGGTGTCGTATCATAATACTCTTCATTTTCTCTTGTAAATGGCAGGCTTTAATTTTAAACACGATTCAGACACACGCATACATTTACTGTACATTTACCCTTGACAAAATTTCACAAACCAGTTTAGTCATTCCAGTAATCAGATGTCTTATTTAAGCGTGTATTTAGTTGGAATGTTCCCTGAAGGGTATTGAATGTTGCAATGGTCACGCCTCATTAACAGGCATTACTTCACAAAAATAATTATGATGAAAGAATTTTCATTTATTGGACTTACATTATATAACACCCCTTTGACACCTTTAAATACACAAAAACAAAGAGAACATGAGATGACACATGAGGAAACACATCTGTCTCTGTAAGTAAGGGATTCCAGTAATTGACACAACAAATATTGGGTTGTGGTTTTTCTTCTGAAGAGAGTCCAGAGGGAAACCATCACACACACAGACCAGAGAAACAATCCTTACAGACTTCAGTGCTAGACTTCAAATGGTGAGAAAAACAGACTCTCTCTCTGTCTTTCAATTTCAATTTTAAAGTGCTTTATTGGCATGACAAAATTTACACTCGTATTGCCAAAGATTTTGCAGAGGGGCTGCGTACAAATAGTGCGTAAACAGTATGTAAACAAACGAAAAGAAAGAGAATTATAGTAATAAAATAAAATAAAATAAATTTAAGTGTGATGTATGTAGTTCAACTTAAAGTGGTATAAATATATAAAAACAGAAATAAAAGTATAGAGATATAAATTTAGATATGAATAAGGGTCACTGTGTTTAAGATGTTTCCAGAATTTGATTTCTCTTTTTTCTATCTTTAGGATTAATGGATATTTGCCTAATTCTGCCCTGCATGCATTGTTTGTGTTGGTGTTAGTGCACTCAGATATTTTACAGAGCTTTGCATGCAGGCTTTCAATTAGATGTTTTTCCCGTTTGGTAAAATCTTGATTTCGATTTGTCAGCAGACCCCACACCTCACTGCGATAGAGGGCAATCGGTTCAATTACTGATTCTTATATTTTCAGCCAAATTCTAGTTGGGATTTCTAGTGGGATTTCGTTTGATGACATAGAAGGCCCTCCATGCTTTATCTCTTAGTTCATTCACTGTAGGATTAAAGTTTCCTTTGGTTGTGATTTTATTGTAGTGTGATGTGTGTGTTATGGGGTTGGTGCCTAATGTAAATGTGTGTTGTGATAGTTGGGATCTTGATCTTTTCTGAAATGTGATAAATTTATTACTGAGGTTGACTGTCAGGGCCCAGGTCTGACAGTATTGTTCTAGCAGGTCTATGTTCTGTTGTAAGCCGTGCTGAGTTGGAGACAACAAAACCAGATCATCTGACCAGGGGATTCATATCGCTCTAGAATGGTTGCCAGGTCATTGATGTAAATATTAAACAATATCGGGCCTAAACCGCTCCTGGGAAAGATTTCTACTTTTGTGCTGATTTTTATACCAAATTTATGACAAATATTGTCAGTTCGGAAGAATAAATGCATATAGACCTGATCTCAAAGCCGCAATGCAAATCCCTGGTTATGAAAATATAAGGCTTAAATCCGAATAAGAGCATTCGTAAGCGAGCTGTTCGACTTTGTTTAAAAACAATTAAAGAAAAGTGTAAACTTAACCTAAGTTTCGATTTGGTAGGCTTCTTTTCTATTCCACTTCTATTTTATATAACCTCAAAGGGATAGTTTACTCAAAATATCATAATTTCTGTTTATTCAAATATAATTTATTCTAACATTATTTATTGACTTTTGTGTCGTTAAAAACCTGCATATGACTAGACTAGAATACAACAGTGTTTAAACGGATACAGAACAAAGATAATGTTATTATTAACAAGAAGCGTCACTGCCATTGAAATGAATGGGGAGGAACGCAACGCTCAATATAGCCGCCCAATGCTTTACGCATGCATAGTATCTAAAGCAACATGAAAAGTAATGTAAGCGCAATTTGAGCATAGGAAACAAACATTATGGTAAAGTTTAATTCCTTTTTAAATGTTGTTTTTAAATATGTCGTTTAATTAGGATTTAAGCTGGCGATTGTAGAAATATTAGTATTCCCATTCACGTCTTGTTTGAATTACATAATAACTGCCCTAAGCGCCCAGAGGCATGTTGCAAAGATGGCCGCCAAGTGGCAAGACTTCCCTAAATGATCTTTGCACAGAAAAAAAATACTCTGTAATTTCCTCAACATGCTTCCTTCCTCTTCAGCTGCCTTTACGTTAAAAAATTCTGTTTATTTCTTCTCAGAATTTCTCCACAAACCCCTCAAGCAGATCATTTGTTTCACAGGCTAACAAATGATAGATGATTTATCGTGTAATGAACCAAAGACAAAGTTCAAATATATGGGCTATCTATAAATATTCGAAAGATGCAAAAGCATATTCTGTTGCTAAAAGGAGTTATTTTAACGCCATTATAAACTAATGACACTCTTTCGAAGCGTCTTCGAAAGTGGAGTTCTGGTAATGTATGACCATTGACCACTGAATTTTTAACCTAAAGATTATTTCATTTATTGATGTGTAAAACTGATACCATGTTTCTCAATCCTTGCAGGAGGCCTCACACATTTTAGATGTCTTACTAAACCGACAATTTAGATCATGAAGCACTTTAAGGGAAATAATAAAATGTGCAGTGCTGGGTGGCCAGTAAGAGCAAGAAGTAGAAACACTGGAATAATACAAAAATTTTACTTCTTAATTAAACATGTCTTGAATTACTGAGTTGCAAAAGAAGGAAATCCCTCTCATGGTTGTTAATGTGACAAGATCATTAACTGGTATAAGTTGATGACGTCGGGAAGACAGAAGTCAGAGAGTGTAGGGCTAGTTGACCTCCTCTTACATTACCAAAGAGAAACATTTCTTTTTTTTCTCAATTCAATGGTATTGCATTAACGATACATAATGTTTTTATTAAATCTAAACGATTAAATTGCTGGGATGAAAAACAGACAATCCATCACCACAAAGTAGGTTTTCAGAAATGTATCTTTAATATATTTTTATAGACACTGACTCATGTTTGCATACTCTTGAATCCCTGAAAAACTTCTAGAGCCGAGTTTTTCCATGTTCGAATTTTAGTTGAAATATATTTTGATAACTGCTCATTGACTTTGGTCACAGAAGCATTGAAAATCTAATATATCCAATTAGTCAGCGGAACTGCCTGCCAAACACAGACAGATAATCAACAAGAGCTGTAGCTGCAGACGTTTTAGGTTTCACTAGGATCTGTTGTATAAGTGAACTGAATGGGAACTTACGGAAATTAAGTTATGTGTGATAGAGAGTCATTGAATGGCTCAAACAATAATTACGCCTACACCATCTTCTTGAGTTTGTGACTGAAACTTTAATCCAATATACATAGAATCCTGAAAGAATTACCGCAGTGGATTCTTTGACATCCCACCCTATTTCCACAGACATTATGAGATATAAGCAAGGTGCAGTTTAAAGGTCCAATGTGTGAAATGTTGTGGCATCTAGTTGTGAGGTTGTAAATTACAACCAACAGCTTACCCCCCTCCCATTCAAAGAACTACGGGGGCTGACACAGAACTTAGATGTCGTCAGATTTTCGCGTCTTTGCTGAAGGAGATAACATATTAACGAAACTCGTTCTGTAGGGCAGTTTGTCCTTTTAGGGCTACTGTAGAAACAACATGATGAACTCCATGTAAGGGTACCCACGATGTATGTAGGTAAAAATAGCTCATTCTAGGGTAATAAAAACATAATGCTTTATTATGTAAGGTCTTTATACACCTCTAAAGACACAGTTATGTACAGTGCCCTCCACTGATATTGGCACCCTTAGTAAATATGAGCAAAGAAGGCTGTAAATATTAATCTGAATTGGGTCTGTTTTTGATATTTTTTGAAATTCTTATGAGTAAAATATCTTCCAAGTATACCCCCATTGATATTTACTTTTTCTAAGCACACCAAGGTGATGAGAAACATGATATTGTCCAGTCATGACTTTTTGTTGCACAGGAGAAATATTACTAACATAAAGCCCAAACCCCCTTAATTATTTATCACAATGGATAAAACGAAAGAAAATAGTTCTTATGTGAAATATAGTCCTGTTGAGCTACACAAAATACAAAATGGCTTGAAGGAAATAGTTAAAGGTCCCATTCCCCTTGATCCCATTTTTCAACCTTTAGTTAGTGTGTAATGTTGCTGTTCGAGTTTAAATAATCCCTGCGAAATAATAAAACTCAAAGTTCAATGACCAAGGGGTAATATCTTTAACAGAATTTGCTTTTCAGGGACTGCAGAGAACGGGTGGAATCAGACCACAGCCCTCTACTTCCCGGGTACTTGATGTCACTATTCCGAGTGCTTTTAATAACGAAAAGGAATACGCCAAAAAAGGCGCGAGGTCTTTGTAGTGTATTTCGGGAAAACAATGAGTTTAACCACAGTAAAATACATATAATTAGTGGTGATTAACCATACTTTTTTATACACTTTACCTGCTGCAGCAGAATTAATAATAGCGACAAACTTAATGCACTCGTCCAGCGTGTGATCAGCAGAGCGTATATAAACTGAATTGAAATTTTACTTTCCTGGCCTTGGAAACACAATACTGTTAGTGTAGTGCAGTAGCACTTCAGAAATCATAACGAAATCAAGCAGTTTAAGTGGCGTTAATATGTGATAAGTAAACACAGAAACAATTCGAGCGTGGATACAAGTGCAGGTTTATTGACTACACTAAAGGGGAAACAAACCAACTTACTAACAAATAACAAACGCTAAGCAAACAACGCATGTAACGTAAAAGCAGTGAAGAATGAAAGGGAGAGAAAAAAGGAGAGAGAAAGAGCCATTCTTTTAGAAGAATTTGAGGTTCTCAGTCTCTGGGGGCCACATGGCTTTCCTCACTTTGTCCTCCCCCACGAACCTTCATTGAAGTCCAGGGCAGGGTATTGGAATCTGTCCTGGTCAGTGAGGATGGTGTTAAGGTAGGGCAGTTGGACCAGACTCGTCGGCACCGGTTGGAGCCCTGCTGAGAGCTTGTTGTGTTTCACGATACCAAATGGTAACCTTTGTTTCCGACCAGATCCTACACCTTCGTTAGACAACAGGAAAAGCCTCTGGAGTAGTGTTTTGTTATCAGAGATTGTACTGAGCTACAAGCTAAAGTATTTTCACTTTCATCGCAGTCCTACAGCTGGTAATACAAATTCAGCTACACACATTCTAAGATATCCAACAGTCAAATAACAGCTCACATGACTTTAGTCTCAGCCTCAGACATCACGGCATAACTTTTGACACGTTTGTGAATTTACACCGGTCTGTTACTGCAGGGACATTTCCACTCCTCTTAACGTGACATTGCACAATACGAAACATGATTGGTTGCTTTACCTGTCAATCATATGGCCTCCTGGGGCGGGCCTTGCAAATTGCACCATGTGTTCGACATGAAACAAAACAAACAAGTGCTCAGACCCGAGCCCCCACAGATGGTTATTATCCAACTTAGATTCAATATATAAAGACTAAAACTAACAGAAACTAACGCTTCTGTTATTAGTGTTAATTAATATAACCCGGTGTCCGGTCTCATTTCCCTTGCCATAGTAGGAAAATAATTGTGATCTCTAACAAAGACTGACGATTGCACATCCACTGGCAGACCTCCGGTACACTTATCTCGATCCACATGTTTTTAACAGATAAGGTGAAGTTGACTCCATTGTTAATATTTCTGCTAAAAGCCAAATTTTATAAATATACATTCACTGAGATGGGGACCGACCAATCACAACAGCCGGAGAAGCGGAAGCTCACTAATATGGTATGGTGGGACACACTCTAAGCGGGGAACCAATTACGACAGACCTGGTCAGCTTTACCAATCAGAGCGTTTTGGAAGGAGGGACTTTATATAGACCGGAAGAAATCCAGTCATTTGTTAGAAGAGGGACAGCGGTGAACAATAGACTTGAAATATGTGAAATAGAAATCATTTTTTTATTAGAAACATGAACATCCATGTTAAAACCGCAAAAGATTGGCATGATGGAGGGATCGAGACGTTGTATTCATCGTTGCAGCCGTAACCAAGAAGTTCCCTTTCTGTGGGTCTCTTGACGTTGTGTTGAGACTGACAGAATTGGGTTCCTTAGCCCAAACTGCAGTTATGTGGATGTCTGCCAGAGAGGCGCTCTGAGCCATTGGCCACATGGAGGCTACAGCCTGGCAGAGTGAGCGTCACTGCAGTGGGCAGGGGCCTGAGATAGGTGATGGCGTCCACGATCCAGTGCACCAGTCTCTGTTTTGGAGCCAGCCTCACTGCTTTCCCCCAAAACAGACAAAGACCTGCTCAGAGCACCGGGGCTCTGCATTCGGTCTGAGAAGAGGCACAGGGCGCATACTGGACACGACACGGCGAGGGTTGGGTCTTCCTCCCAGGGGGAGCACCTGCAAGTTCCTCACCTGGTCCCAGAAGGGAATGGTTGGGACTCTGGACATGTGGCCAGACTGCGGCCAGCCGTGACCACAATACCGTTACCACGAAAGCTACCTCAGCATGCTGGGGACCCAGACATGTAATGCAGGTATCGTGCCTGTCTGGCCCAAGTCTGTAGGAAAATTTTCTCTATTAGAAATATGCTCTTTGAAGAAACCTCTGACCAGCTACTGAAACACCCAGGGGAAAAAGTAAAACGCCAGGACGAGTTCCGCTGCTCTGCTTCGTAGATCCAGTAGTAAGAATCGGAGATTGCTCAGCATAAGTTTTGAAGGTTCCGAAGAACAAAAAGGTGAATGAATGGGCACACAATCTTCCCTTTTTATACCCGTATGTATGGGGCGGAGACTGGCGTGCCATCCCATTCGCCAAGTTCATTGGCCTTTTCAAAGTATAATCGGAGTTGATAGGTATTCAAGTCAAACCCCATTCTGTCAGTCTTGACACAACGTCGAGAGACCGACAGAAAGAGAACTTCACCTCCATCACCACAAGTTGTTTGGGACAATGTTCAAGGAACAAATCTTCTGATCTCATGCAAAAACAAACTCTGTGATACTGGAACTTCAACCAGGACTGGATTTTTTGGCAGCAATAACACAAGATAGGTTTGGTGCACAAAGGGATAAAAAATGCCCCGTTTCCACAGTTAAACGTTTCACAGGTCTTTATTGTTGTGAACCTACTTTTATACCAGAGGTCCTGGACATCTTTTTCAGATACATGGCATCATGTTTTATGTCAAATACCATCAAATAAAAAAAACTAAACCTGATTTGCTCTGCTGGAAATATTATAATGGATCATGGTTAGATCTTCCATCATCACACTGGTTCAAAATAAACATCAAAATCAATGTGGGTACCAATATTAGAGAGCACTGTATATTATATTGCATCTCTACCAATAGATCCTCCAAAAATTTACACTTTAGACCTTTAATAATTTAAAGATAATTTTGGAAAAATAGAACATCACCACAACTGAAATTAAATTTTTCTAAAGTCAACCTTTTTTTAAATATATATATATATTTATTTTATTAAATTCTACTGAGTTATGTCTGATCGTTGTTACAGAAACTTTGTATAAATTACATTTCTCTTGATTGCCTTCTTAAAATGAAACGCTTGTTGTATTCCCCGACTGTAAATCGCTTTAGATTAGTAACTTTGTTGTGCTATGATTTTGTCACCATTATACATTTTTTTTTGGCAAATTTGCATTGTTGACCAAAAGCAGATGGCTTGGTTTGAGTGTGATCTCGATGTGTGCAATTCCACTTAGGTAACTAAACTAAACACACACATTTAAGTGGCATCTGCTCCACTGCTCTTGTACACATTTTGCCATCACAGAGACTAGAAAAAGATATGTTCTGAGAAACATTAACCACAAAAGAAACCGCACCGCACTCTCTCTGCCCTACACTGAGGCTTGACGTTTGATGCATTTGGTGCATGTATGACTGCTGCAGCTTATACATCAGACGTCAGTAAGACACAACACACGTCACAAGAACAACAAAAAAATCCAAACCCAGAGCTAAATGGAATGTGAAAAGCTGCATGTGCAACAGAAAGTGAGTCACTGTGTTTGTCTTTAAAAAACATTACAGAACTGCCCATGCCTTGATTTTTTTTTAATTTAGGCAGAACCTTACTAGAGACATGTACACAGAAAGAGAGAGCGAGAGCGAGAGAGAACCGTTGTTTCAATATACACCACAATCGTGCCAAAGGACCACGTGAAACAAATAGAAGGTGAAACAGAGATCTAAAAGTGTACCAGCTCCCCACGATCTGATTTCATGTGGAATGAAAAAAGAAATGAAAAAAGAGGTTTCCATGACTGATAAAATGGATGGCAGCTGTTATGTCGGCTCCCACAAATCCTTAACGTGCTCATCTAAACGTTATACATAAATAAAATAACTTTACTTAGATTTAGGCCTAAATTTTTTTTTAAATAAACCAATTGTTTTATATTTTGCCTTGAAAAGTGCCCCACTCCATCACAACTGTCACAATGAAAGTTAAAGTAGTGATATGATGATATTAATGTTAAAGTTGACATGAAATGGAGATTGCACTTCTGTTTTCATTTGCATAATAACATATATTTGATTGAACACAGCTTCCGGAATGACTGAGGAAAAATTGTAATACAATGACCTGATTTGAGAAAAGTCTTGCCTGTGCATATAAATCATTACAATCACTGCAATTCCATATGTAATTCCATATATTCAAAACAATCATAATTAAGGATTTTATGGTGACTTTAAATTAGAATCTCTACAAATCTGACATTACCTTTATCACTGCCAGTAAGTTTTGGGTTTACTTTAGATTGTTACTATCAAAAGAAGGCAACGAGTGTAAAGTAGGCTATGAAGATAAATATTTGCAGATATTCATGTGGAAGGATAAATATGTCAGCTTGCACTGACAGTAGGGTGTCAAACTGCGTAGAACAGCTCGGGGGCGGAGTTGATAGAACGCTCTCAAGGATAAACTTGTGTGTCAGTTTTAGTGAGAGTGACGGAAACGGCGCAGCGCACATCTCACAGAGAGCAGAACTTGTAGACTTGTGAAAGTCTCTGGCGAGTGCAAATGTATCTTAAACATTCTTGAGATGCGTAAAAGCGCACGTCTTTCGTGGTCAGTATGTAGTGGAATATTTGACATCGTAAAGTGACCGCGCTTATTTGGAGAAGTCACGATGCGTCTGAGGCACGCGTAAAGAAATCTTCCTGAGTGTTATCGGTCTGCATGTAGGTAGAGATATAGCGAGGATGAACGGAACGAATAGTACGAATCATGGCGGGGGACCTCGGGATCCTACTATTCCGATTATAATGTTTATATTCGGAGTGGTAGGCAACGTGATAGCCATTGTAGTACTTCAGAAGTCGCGGAAAGAGCAAAAGGAGACGACATTTTACACCCTGGTGTGTGGACTTGCTGTTACTGACCTATTGGGCACGCTGCTGGCGAGCCCCGTCACCGTTGCCACCTATGTGAAGGGTCAGTGGCCCGGTGGGGAAGCTCTGTGCCAATATTCCGGATTTATTTTACTCCTTTTCTTCTTGGCAGGACTTAGTATTATTTGTGCTATGTCTGTTGAGAGATACCTCGCCATCAACCACGCTTATTTCTACAGTCGTTACGTGGACCAGCGGGTGGCGGGCTTGACACTCCTGGGGATCTATGTGTCCAATGCGCTTTTCTGCGCTCTTCCCAGTATGGGATTGGGGAACGTGGTGAAGCAGGATCCAGGAACGTGGTGTTTCATCGACTTGCAGAGCAACGCCAGCACGGATGGTACTTTCTCTTACATGTATGCCACCATTAGCTCGCTTCTTATTCTGGCTACCGTGATCTGTAACGTGCTGGTGTGCGCGGCTCTGATTATGATGCACAAGCGCTTCGTGCGCAGGACCTCGCTCGGCACTGAACAAGGGCGCATCGCGGAGATCAGGCGCAGGCGGAGTTTCGCTCGCCTTGCTGGAGCAGAGATCCAGATGGTCATTGTTCTCATAGCCACGTCTATAGTCATACTCATTTGCTCCATTCCATTAGTGGTAAGTGTGTTTTGGTTGCTCTTTGTATATGTTAGAAAATTGCAGCATTTCGATCCAGAACAGTTGCACGATGTTGTGGGGCGCAGGGTTTAAGAGAAAGAACCTGTATCAGCATGTAGATGGAAGCCAATGAAATAAGTCTATCCTCGTATTTAGTTTGTTTGACTTAATAGTGTTTTGCTTGGGGTTTCTATGAGCCCAATAATTTGTTTAAAAATGACAGTAGTCATTTAAAAATATTAAATTTTTAAAGATTGAAATGCTTTCAATTAAATTATTTACATATGTTCATCTGATGTATCCTGGCAATCTTTGTTCAACAATGTGGCTGTGATCTAAATTGTGTTGCTTCTGTCTGAGGTCAATTTGACCCTATCCAAAACAAAATGTGGAAGTAATAAAATAACACAAACCCAAGTAGATTGGTAGAGTGCTTATGCTCAGATTTACTTATGTAATTATTTTATACTTGAGAAATATAATGTAAAGATATATAGAGAGAGCAGTATTTTCAAATGAAATACAAATATACTCGGAAAAGGAAATCAAAATTTCAAACAATTGCGGAGTAATGTAGTCATTTATTAACACAAACAATCGGATATGTTTGTACTAGTATTCGTTACTTGATTTAGAATTTATGAATTGTTCTATTGTGGCATGAAAGTTTTGAATGCGACTTTTGAAACAAATCATTGAAAAGCATATGGAAACAGCACTTGAATCTTGATACTATTCTTAATGGGATACTCCGCCCAAAAATGAAAATTATTGTATCTTTAATTTTTGTTCTGTTTAACACAAAATTAAATATTTTGGAACAACTTGGGGGGGGGGCAATTCAGAATCAGAAAAAGCTTTATTATCAAGTGTGCTGGGACACACAAGAAATTTGTCTTAGTGACAGAAGCTTCCGGTGCACATACAGGTTAAAAAGGTGACAGAGTTTTCACTTTTGTGTGGAGTATCCCTTTATTAAAAGTTAAAAACAGGCCAGATATTGTAAAGAACTATAGTAATAATACATTTGTAATGTTTTGATGAGAGATTTGTATTACTTTTATCTTCCTCTGTTAAAGTTCGCTGTGTAAGGTTGGTGTGAAATAAATGCAAAATAGATATGATGATGACGTAGCATATTTTCTTTTCAATTTAGGTGCAAGTGTTTGTAAACCAGATGTACCATGATTCACTACAGGAAGCGGTAGTGAATAACCTCAAGGCTATCCGAATAGCTTCTTTAAACCCCATTCTTGATCCCTGGATCTATATCCTCCTGAGGAAGACGGTCATGCTGAAGCTGCTGGAAAAGATCAAGTGCCTCTTCTGCCGTATCGACGGGAGAAGTCATGGGCGGAGCCACGCAGAATTCCAATGTAGTAATGGTGGCTGCAACTCATTGATAGCTTCTCATGATTTACCGTCGCTGGCGATGCCAGAGCTGCCGGAGATGATCTTCACGTCACAGACATACCTGTATTGCATGGAGGGGGGGCAGGGGATTAGCTGCTGTGGTCATTCTGTGCAGATTGGGAGTTGTTCGACTCCCACCGAGGAGACTCTTCTGTGTAACTCTATGGCATCGGATCTCAGTAGTGGACACAGTTCAAGCCGGACAGATGGGAGAGAACAGAGCACAGACTCACACTTACTCACACACTCGAAGACCGATGAAGCCCAGCATTTCAAAGACCAACCACTGCATGTCACCTTTACAGGCGAGAACCTGAATTTACAAGAAAGATGCATATGAACGATTTGAGAATATGCAAGCCAGGCATGTGAGAGGGCTGTAAACCGGACAAACTTGATTTTTATCAAGTAAAGAAAGTAAGGAGAGCAACAAGGAATTGATGAAATTGAAAAATGGACATTGCCGAGAAATAAGCCAAAGCACTAAACTTCATACAAATCATGATGCACCCTTTGTACTCAAAAACAAACATGTCTACTAAAATGCAAAAAAAGGGGGGCAAAATAAATTTTGGAAAGTTTTTAACGTTAAATATTATGGAGTTGAGCAACAGGATATGCTGACTACGCAGTCGAGAGATGACAGTTCTACAAGAAGTGTTTTTGTTAACATTGGCAGTTTTTATTAAAAAAAGTATAAATTACTGTATGAATCTCTGCAGGAAGACGATTTGAGAAGACCCAGGGAGGTGGTCATTTTCTGTTCAAGAATTTCAGACCACATGAGATTTTGATGGATGACCTTGTGGGTTGCTCTTGTGAGCAAATATGTGCTATGCTGCTTCAAGTTCCCTTTTGCAGACATTCTGGTGAGATCTGGCTAGGGTCACAAGTTTAAAAAAATCCAGAGTGCTGCGTTAGCTTTTCTCATGCTGGGAGACCTGCAGCTTTAGGTGTTATTTAAATTAGCTTATATTAAGGTGGCAAGAATACACTTATCATTTCTTTTGATGCATAATCAACTGTCCACTATTTCAAACGTGCACTTATGAACGTAACTGTAGCTAGACGTAACTGAACATTCTTTGGATATGTACAATATTCTGTGAATTAACCAAAAAATATCAATGGGTATTGACAATACAATACATTTTATTGTAATCCAGAAACACAAGCTACGATTTAAGAGCACATAACAATGTAACAGGGAATATCATTTCTACGGGCATTTCAGTTTGGTTTTATTTGTTGAATGTATTCTGAGGAGGTAAAATGATAAAGCTTTTAGGACGTAGAACGTCTTAAATGAGGGCATACGTGTTGCACTTTTAAATCTATGTAACCTGAAAGTCAACTTCTGTCAAAATTGCTTTTTAAGATTTTGGTCAGTTAGTTATCAATAAGGTGAATTTGTTGAGTTAATCTGTACATATTTGTGATGTTAAAATGTGTACCTGTCTCATTGTAATGGTTTCATTTGTTGCAGTATTTCTTGACAGTCTGTTAACCTCTTTCTTCTCTGTGAGAAGGTCAAATATGACATAGTTCTATTGATGTCAAAGCAACTTTATGGTAAGAATTTAATTCGTTCACATGTTGTAGATTTAAACTGTAAATACACATCAGTTGCATGTATGTAAATAACCCAAAATAATGATTCCCTTTTTTTTCCAAAAACAAAGTAACACATGAATTTCAAACCTTTTGCTTTTTACCCTTGATGTGAATGAACCCTATGAAATGTGCAATGGTCAGTTATTCAATACTACAATAAAATCTGTCACTGATTTGAAGTGTAACAGATAAATGAAAGCATCCGTTTTCTCATTCATAATTTGAAGCTGAGCAAAGTACCATTAAAATAATTAAACACACCATAAACATCTTAGTCGCACTCCCATGCTCCTGTAGAGTAATGCAAAACATTTGGTCATGGTGAGGGTTGTTCTACTCCAGTAAGTAATTATTCCCTTTTTTTGGAAATCAGAAGGTAAGCGATTCATCTGTTGAGTGGAAAATACAGAAGATCGGTAATAATACAGTAAACAGTACGGCGATTTCTACTGTTGGGTTAAAGGGAAAATACATTGTCACATTTAGATTTTCTATGCCATCAGTGCTCATGTCCAATATGTCAAAAAATGCCATCGTAATTTATATTTTATGCACTATTATTCACAAGCATGTGACAAAAACAGGTAATGTGTTTGTGGATTCACAGTCAGTTTTGGTCATTTTAGGGCAATTGTTCACATCCTTTTTGAACCAGTGCCCATAGAACATTTTCCTCAATCTAAGCAAAAGAGAAATTCAGATTGACAATCCAAAAACAACCATAGCGTGTACATCGGTAGCTGAAGTACCCTAGACATTTATAAATAATAAATTAAGAAGAATAAAATTAATGGTACAGTTAATGCCAGAGCAGGAGTTTTGGTCACTCTCTATTATTCTACCTAATATCATAATTTATTAACACAACATGTGGACAAGTGCATGATGTCAGCGTTCCAATTAAATTATATAAACTTTCAACTCTCCAGTTTGTTTTTATTATGTGGTATCCAGTGATTGACTAGGGAAACATTATATGAGCCAGACCAGAGCATATGATCTTTACACAGTGACAAATGTGCAGGGAAAGATCCGGAGACATACGATAATCCCTATAGATTTATGATGAAAATCAGTTAAAACTCTTCACTACATTATTCAAAGCATGAATCATTCATTTGTACATTTGCCATGACGTACATTCTGTCCTGTTCTATAGATTTAAATAAATGAGAACTGGGAAATGTAAACCGATTTGTAGTTTTATTTGCGATGCGTCACCGCCAGCCAGACGTTAGTGTACACATTTATTTAAATAGTGAAACAATTAGCGAATGATGAGCGGAAGACAGAAGGATGCTGCAGCTTACGTCTGGTCCCACAGGTGCCACATAAAAACCATCATGTACATAAATTCTTTGGTTGGCAGCAAATGCACATAATTGGACAATATTAATGACGGTGAATGTTGCATACATAGCAGGAACCGCCAATCATAAAAACACGTTTTTTACCATGCTAACTGAAATCAAAAAAATGTAAGATCTTGTGAAAGAACACAACACAAACATGGGAAAGCAGATTATTTAAACCAAGATTTTATTCAATAAATAAACTAAAGAATCAATTACAGAAATTAATTGAATGTGATTAGTCGGAATATGCTTCTCAACCCACATAACTGATGGGTAATTGAAACATCAAACTAAAATTATAAACACAAATTATACAAACAAAACTATATTGCTAAACCATTAATAATTATTATGACAGTCAAGGAATTATCTCACCATGCTACACATCGGTCACATTGGTTCTGAATGATATGAGGGTGAATAAATGATGACAACTATCCCTTTAGCCAAAAGTTTAATCCATGACAGTAACACAAACTTTATTGCTTGGTTTACTGCACTAACTAAAAACAGAAAGTCCACCTGTCAGCAGGTAATGTTCTGTGTGTGTTCGTGCATTAAACATTCAAGTTTAACACTGCTTTAATTGTGTTCTGGGTGGGGACTCTCATAAAATGGGACTACAATAAAGCTGACTAGAGTCAATGCCGTTCCAGACCAACAACCTGCATTAAGAAGATGCTGTTTTGCTATTTTGGGAACCTAAACTGCACTTTAAGAACAAATGCATCAGTAAAATAAAGGAATTAACTCTCCATTTGAGGGACAACAGTTGTTGAGAGAGCATCTGGTATTCACTTTACCACTTCACTCACATTATACACATGAAATCCAATCAGAGTCAAAGTAAATATGTAGCACATTAAACAATATAAACAGAGAAAATACAAAAATAACCTCTATTCCTTCTTTAGAGAGCTCTTGCCTTGACTAAATTACTCACTGAGGATGAAGCTGGTTTGCTGTCATCCTCAACAACCACCTCTTTCACCGCCCCATGTGTTTCCACAATAACTGCTGTTTTCTTTAAGTCCTCATATTTTTTCTGTTTCTCAGCCATGGCTGTGCAGGCGTCAATCACTTCATCGCTCTCAAAATCATAATCGCTCTTCAATTCGGGTGCTTCCACCAGAAGCTTTCGAGCTTCCTCTTGCTGTTTTTCTCTTTCACTGAGAACTTGTTTTTGCTGCCGAAGCTTTAGGGCCCAGTCTAAGTCCTCCTCCCATAGGGGGCGCTCAAATGGATGTAGGTGCAATGCCACTTGGAAGGATCGTACGGCCTGGAACAGATGAAAGTAACAGGGAAAGTTCACCCAAAAAGGTACATTGTCTGATCATTTAGTTCTAGTGCTTTATTCTGATTGGTCAATAGCTGCGTTTTATCTACGACATCGCCGTGCAGTACCCTTAGCAACAACTTCGTAACATAAACATTCTGTTGCTGTTCATAGTCGGTCAGGGAAAAAAATTTCGGGATGAAAAGAAGGTTTTTACATCATAAAAGATGCACTGATATACATTTTTGGCCTTTAAAATGTATATTATATACATATATTTGTGTGGGAACTGTTTTATAAAAGCAATAAGATACTCAAGGCATATTCTGCATTGGGAATAAGTCATGGCTGACTTCTTTTCTCTGTGGATCACAAAAGCCTTTGTAAGGAAGAATGTAAGTGACTGACAGCTGCAGCCCCCATTCTCTATCATTATCTCCAATAAAAGTGCATGTAATGTACATAAATGGGGATCGAGACTTCTGGTCTCTATTCTTCTAAATTCTGTTCCACAAAAATATCAAGATCTTGGAAAACATGACAATATTTTGGTGTGAACCATAATTTTAAGCATGTACACACATAGGCAAGACTAGATGCATATACAGTATAACCCTTTATATTTTTTGACAACACTGTCAATGATATCTAGAGAGAAATATCCTTCATCTGATTTAAAAAGCCGTCATGACTTTCATCTTGCTTCTATTCTCCTGATTTCTGAATCCAACTCCCAATTTGCCTAATTTCCAGGCCTTTGAAGATACATCATAGCAAAGCTATATGAATGTCCCTGGTTACCAATAAAATGTGGTGTTGAAAGCAACATATGAAAACTGTCTGTGGAAATAGATCAGAGTCTGGAGCATGATGTATACTACCAAGGATCAGAAGATTGCATGGTTTACTATTCCACCAGCATCTACAGTAAGATATTTGGCTGAATGACTGATGCACACTTTTCTGGAAACTCTTCAGCAAGTTCGAAGTCGTCATCTAATTGGTCAAGTTTTACAGGATTTCGGTGTGATGTGCGTGTCGCGTTCTTTAACTGTCTGCCTGGAAACAACATGAAGCCGCCTGATGAAGTTAGTTGTCATGTTTACACTAATTGCAAGAATTTATCACGATTGACTAAATGCTTTTTTTTTATAAGTATGCGAAGATCACAGCATAAAGTTATAATCATTGTTGTTGCTGTTATCTTTTAAGAGTTTCGTGAATGTACACCGGTCTGTTTCCACGGGGTAACAGACTTCAGTGATCTAACACAGCACCGATCAGAAAACCATAGCATTAACAAGCCATATCCGCACATTATTGTTATACATAAAGTATGCATAAACCACTGCAAATTTCAGAAAAATGCATACAGATGAGTCACAGATGCACTTCTTACATAACCTAGAATGCCCGATGTTCAGATTTCTTTAACAATTTTATATAGAACGTATTATTTTATATTAAAAGGTTTGTGTGTGCAAGCAGCATTGCAGGTGGTTAACTGTCTGTCATAACATAACCTTTAGTTTTTCTTAGAGAACTGCTCATACTTCTAAATGAAACCCTTAAGTTAAGTTCCTGCTGTGAATCAGTCACCCAGGTCATGTTACCCAGGGAATGACAGGAAAGAGTACGAGTAGGAGGGATGAGAAAATGCATGACATGTGTTTTCTCTTCATCCACTGGACAAATAATGTTCTTATACATTTACTTTCATAATCACCCTATTGATTTTACAAAGGAAATGCTGACACTTAACAAAAACACAGCCTAAGAGAGTATCAATATTAGAGCTGTTGCCAAAATGAGTTCTTCAATCCTTAATGGGAATTTAAGGCCATCTGATGACTTTGGGAGATTTTTTTTCCTCCAGACTCCTAATCGATTCAACAGACAATACATTATTTTAACAGTTGTCCTGAAGTCATGGTCCACTTTACCACATCAATGTGGTCTCAAACATCTGGATTCGGGAATCCTCCATGAATCCGCAAAAACGATATCCTTCAATATTAAAAATGAACAAACATAAACTTACCCCTCACATATGACTCAAGTCCTCCACCCCCAGGTTATTTTTCAATTTGCTGAAATGACTTGACATAACATGCTTAGCCCGAAATAGATTCAATCAATCTTTAGCCAAGACCTCAGTTTGGTGTGTGTATGTGCGACGACGAGTGTGCGATAAAGCTCAATGCTTGCATTAACACACACATACATACATACACACCTACAAGTAGGCACTAGCCAGATGACTGCAGGATGTGCAAGATTTTTTCGTCAAGTATCTGTCTAACGCACATATTCACACACAGGTCGGGGCAGGTAAGATGTGGAATTGTTCCTCGAAGTAATCTTCCATGCTTCTGGGTGTGGATGTCCTGAAGTACACATTTTGTCACGGTGCCAGTTAATAAATGATGGATAACTGGCGAGAGCACTTGTGTTAACCTCACACATACTGACAGGAACATAAAAGCCAACCGAACGACTACATTAACAATAAACACAGTTTTATTACAAACCACTACAAAACAGATGACAGTGAAGAATTTTTTTAAAAATAAATAAACTTTATGTAAATAAACATTTGGGGAAAAGGAGAGATAGTGAAAGAAAAATTGGAAGATATAAGAGACGATAACGTCAGCTATCTCCAGATGACTCCTGACTTCAGTTAGCTTTTGGAGATCCGTTTACAGGTGATTTAGATACATTTTCCATTTTGAATTGGGAATGTTTTTAATAGTACAATGAAGTCATGAAGACATGTTATTGTGTGTGTGCAATTTTTGCGACTTCGTTTGGCTATTTTCATCATTTGGCTACGGATCACATTTTAAAAGTAGAAATTTGGTGTAATTAAAGTCAGTTAATCTGGTCAACTAAAGATAATATATTAACAATAAATTGGGAGCAATGTAACACTCAATATGGCCGCTTTAATAAAAGAAAGCCCCGCCTCTCAGTAAAAATATCAAATCATTAAACGGTTCATGTGAGGTGATTGCCAGCCTGTGCTCATGCGCAGTAGTAGCCAAAGCAACTTCAAAAATGCACAATTTAAACTTAGCAAACCAAAGTTTTGGTACAGTCCATATCAGGTTTAATTATTAATCGGAAATATGCTATTTGATTGTCATTTTTGAAAGCGATTTAAGAAATATTTGCCTTTCACAATTTAAGGAGAAGACGCCCAGAGGCTTTGCAAACATGGCCGCAGAGTGGCACGACATCCGTAAACAGACTTTGGGTCAAGTAATTTTCAGATGTAAAAATAGTATAAAGACTTACTAGTTCTACTTCACCGAGACTTAGCTGAGCGCGACCCAAAGTTTGCCACGCCTCCCACCAGAGGGGGCGGAGTTTGGTTGACATTTCTGCAGACTGCACAGCCAGGAACACCTCTTGAAGGATGATCAACACCTAGGGGTTACAAATTATGAGGATTACAGATTAAGATTCTCAATTTGCAACATTTCACCTAGGACTGGGGACGGTGCATCGCGATTCACAATAATCATACCTGTCTAGAATCGATTCTGAATCGCAAAGGCATGTATGTAAACACGCGCTGGACGGACATGTTTCAACCTTTTGCAGCGCCTTGTGCATAAGCACTAGTCTTTACTGCAGTTCACGCAGCCAGCAGCGCTTTGGGAGCGCATGGCTGAAGAGCAGCTGAGCTGACAGTACAACAAGTACCGTTTAGCAAATGCAAGTTCACATTACGTTATTTAAATACATTCACAGGCACACCTCTTCAAAAACGGATCATCTGTCTCTTACATATGTGCAATGTAACATGATAAAACATGATGTGTTCATGTAGTTTTAACTGTTTCTCTGAAGGCTATAAAGGTTCAGGCAGTGGAGGAAGGAGGATTGACAATGTGAAATGATCGTCACTTCTGCTAACATGAGGACTATGCAAAAGCATATAAAGAAAACAACTACAGCTCTTTACTAAAAGCTACGCCTTTTAAAAAAACAAAACATACATTTTGTGCAATAACTTACAAAACAGTAATGTGTTTGCGTTTGTGACAAGACATTTTGCAGTGTTACCATAGCCTATTGTTTATTACTGCATAATATAATTCATTAAAATAGAAGTTTACTGTGTTTCATAAAGTACAAGTTGCATTTTTTTGCATTTTGTGTTAAGGTGAATCAAATAAAACAATTCCATATATATTTCATCATTGAGGATTTCTTTAAAAAAAGAAGTCTTAACATCTCGTCTCGTTCCCGTGAATCCAGTTTCATGTTTCGTCTTGTGAGATGAGGGTCTCAACACACCCCTACAGAAAAGGCTTGAAGAACAGCGAAAAAATATGGAACTACATTTCCTGGAACTACGGCGGTGTCTATTTCATATATAGCGAATGCTAAACAGTCCACTATATCGTGAAGAACTGAATAAAATGAGTGAACGATTTCAGACACTGGCATAATATAACCTGCGTCTACAGTACTGTTGCTGACATCCGTCATAACGCATATATTATACCTGTGTGGCTTTATGGATTGTTTAATAAAACAGAACAAATTTAATATCTACTTTATTCGTCACGTTTTTGTATTAGTTTTTAATAAAGAGAAAAAAATCAGTTTGACAGGTTTATTTTATTACATTAATTACGTTTAGTAAAATTATTAAAAAAAATAAAAAATAAAGTACTGCTGTCTATAACATTCATTTATTCTGTTTATTCTCAAAAAGTATAAAATAACTGTCAACAAGAATAAACGTAGTGTAAATATAAATGTGCATTCGTGGCATTAACAGTCACTCAGCTGATTCTAATACGATGTTTGATTCGCACTGTATCATGGGAAATAGTGAACGTTGACTATTACACTCAAAATCAGAATGCATTGTGGGGAACAAATGTAAGGAATATGTAGTTCACTAAGAATTCGGACAACAATACAAAATGGCAGTGTAAGGTCAGGGCTAAGATGTCCTGACCAGGGAACAAACAAAGAACGTTTCTAAGCACAGTGGGTAGCCCAGGCCAAAAGGGCGCCCCTTCCTGAAAAACAACATACTCGCTCCTGATCAAAGAACATCTTCTCGGGAAAGGATAGAGAACATCTCTCAGTCCAGTGGGAGATCTGAACCAAAAGGACACCTTCCCTTGAGAAACAACAGACTTCCTCCAGTACAGCAAACTCCCTAATGAGATAACATCTACATCTCAAACGACGCATAACAGTGAATCACAGATAAACACCTCACCCTGCAAACACAACTGTTCCTTTCTTCCCCTCTCACTCAACGCAGGACACCCAAAAGCTCACCTAGGAATCGTACACAAGAAAAGATCACATTACATACACACAAAACTACACATGTTTGGTACCATCCAAAAGGTCTCAGTGCAACTGGTACAATAGTCTCACTCCCATAATAACAGAGGTAATAAAAGTTTTTTAAGAGCTTAGCAAACTTCACTCAATGCTGGAACATATCTCACACATTTGGTTTCTTTCACCAATCACATACTGTACGCAGATGTACAGCCCCTGTGATCACAAGACCCAATCGTAGCCAAATTCTAAAGAATATTCCCACAATGCTTTGTTCTGTCTGGGTACTTAAGGAAGGTTGGCAAAAATATCAGGGAATGTGAAGTCAGATCTCCCACACAAATTGCTGTGTCTCGTCTATGCCAGGTATGCAACATTGAATTTCTTTTTACTCAATTTCTTATGATTTTTTATACTTGTTATTGAAATAAATTGATTGACTTGAGTTTTGACTATTGCATCAAATTTTGAATACAATTTTCAATCTTCCTTTATCTGGCAAATAAATTGTTATGGTTTTCATTACAAATGCTTAAAGTAAGATTAATTTAAACTAATGAGAAGTCAAGATATTATTAAATTGTAGTCAGATACCCGGTATAGTGCACTATATAGAAGATAGAGGCGAATTCAGACACAGCTTACGTGTGTGTAAATCATACTTCTTCTGTGGTAATGCGGTGGTTATTTGGAGTTTATGCCCGCGAGTGCCCTTGGGCTTTCAAATGTGGCGGCATTTATCACTAACTCATTGTGAAGCGGAGCATGAGAATGGCACGATCAATGGTGACAGGCCTAATTTCACCGGTGTTTCTTTGTCCGATACCACTACAAAATGAAATGGGGATTATAGTCTTTAATCATTCAGCCAGAATTCCCCTACTCTTTGACTTATGACTTTTCCATGACCTCTTCATAGACTGCTGTGTGAATTTTCCATCTGTACGTCAGGTACTAAGTTTTCAACAGAGGGTATTTAGGCTTATTATAACAGTGCACTCATGGTGTAAGTTATATTATCTCCATTTTCAAGCAAATATGATTTAGTAATTGGTTTTAAACCTAAATACAATGTGATGCAGCAAACGCATACCAGATCCTCAATAAATACTTGCACAACATACTCTAAGAGGCAGGAAATTTTAAAGTGGATGAGTAAACAAACACCAGCTACATGGCGACCTCTTTATAAGTGCTTTCATTAAACTGTTACTCAAGCATAATGCCTTTGAAATCAGGCCAGTGCAATAATAAAAGGAAATACTAGAGTGTCCAACACAGGCTGTTTCCATGGCAACAAGAACTGATTGGCCAAAATGCGTGCAATCTTAGTTTCCAGAAGCTATTGATCTAAACATGCAGATTGGCTAACAAAAATTGTATCCACATGTTAAGCATCCTGGTCAAACAGGTGTAGTGTAATGGCCGGATGCAGGGAAAAGAGCAAGCTACTAAATCCCCTGTCAGGGGGAGGAGGAATAGGGGATGAGAAAACAATTAGGAGGAATAAACTGTAGTTTTTTTTACTTTGATGTCAAACGTTGCCTGTGGATCAATCAGGGGAAGAATGGATGCATCCAGCATGTCCAACATATAATATTTCAGTAACACTTTAGAATACTGTTTCTTACTTAATGTATAACTAAGAAGGAATTACTGCAGAACTAATAGATAATTCCTCATTAATACTTACATCTGCTCTATTAACTGCTAAGGAAGATGTGTTAACCAATCAGTATGGTGTAGCATTTATAATTTTGTTAAGTAACAGTTAACTAATCAATAGTTTAAGAACGACTATTAGTTATCTACTAATTCAGATTCTACATAAATAAATATGAACTCATTATTACTAATGAACAGTCTTGTACACAATTGACCATCACAATAATCAAGCAGTCGACATTCTTCAGTACTTCTTACTATTGCTAGTACTACTTTTATGGAAATGCACTACTATTGCAACTATTACTTCTACTATTATAGAAATATCACTCAATGAAAAATGGAAATGGAAAAACCCTGGCAGACACATTGTGTAAGACCTATAGTAAACCTTCAAAGGGTCAGGCATGGCAAAGGGTTTACCCAATATCCTAGTTTACACCCACATACCAAACTGTCAAGCTGTGCCGCTCTTTTAGATGTCTGAACGAGAGCACCAAATCAAAACTTGAAATGGTTACTGTTGAGTTCAACCTGACGTTTTAAGCGTACCCATCTCAACGAAAACAAAACAGCAACAGACGTCATTAGAGAGACAACGAGGCCAAAACACTTGACCTGGCACAGAAAACGAAAGAGGGATGCCAGGTGAAGACAGCAAGCAATGAGAGACAGAGAGAGAGATGGAAAAACAGTAAAAAACAGAGTTACGAAAGAACAGATCAGCTCAAGACACTGGATCTAATAACTACTGCTGAATGAATCCTGTATTAGTTAAATGAGTGAGCAAACAACTGTGTGTGTGTATAGATGATTCATTGAACAGATGGATCATTGAATGCATCTATTGTATATGGGCATACATATATGCATAATTATAGCCTATAAAGTTGAACGTTTATAAAAATAAATATTCGCGCAAAGAAATTATGATGACTCTGAAAGATGATAAGCACCAAAAGGGACAGTTCAGTAGAAACTAAACATACACTTATCTCAATCAGAACTCAGAAGGTTAAAAAAGGCCAAAAAATTAATAAATAAATAAAATTGATGTATCTGCTAGGGCCAAGACCCTGTAAGGTCAAGGTAGAAGTCTTATCTTGTGGGCACACAGGTTCTGGATGAAGTCGCTGCTCCTGCTTGTATACCTGCTGGGTCTTAGAAGGTTTTTACTTTTCCCACAATCTTAACCTGGTCATTCATTACTATTTTAATATCCTGCTGCTGACATATTAATGTGATCTGCAAAGTAAATATTTCTTCTGAAGCTGAAGCAAAGTTCATCACACTATCATCAACTAATGATTTCCAAACATACATACCATCACTAAAATATTTATATTACACAGCAGTTTAGACACTTGGCACTTCAGTTAACTTATGTTACTCATTATCTAAATAAATGTTAAAAGTAATGGTTAAAACTAGAGACTAGATGATTTTAAAGGATGAGCTGAACCAAATGGCAAAGGAAAGCAGTCAACCCTTTTCGAGCACCCCATGAGATTGCTGGAGATAATTCACACCAGACTCAAATACTGACGGCTTTGAAGAAGTACAAAAATAAGACAGTTCAGATTTTTTACCATTACTAATGCAATCTAATTATATCAATTAAACAGCTGGTTCGTTACATTGCATTGATTTTATCTAGGTTGAATTCCAAGAAAAAGTGACTCATGAACCGGTATGACTTAAATTTACCATCATAATCACTTTACCCTTGAGCAAGACGTTTAACCATGGAGGGAACTTCTCAAATCCAGCCACAGGAAAGCACCTGCTAAATGGCTACATTCATTTGCATTATTTCATTTAAAAGCTCACAGTCTCCTGACTTAAAATATTTTTCATGATCCTAAAAACCTTTTGATCTAAATGCATATGTCTGAATGTTTCAACATTAGTTATTTTTGTCAATATCAATTACTCGGATAGCCTATAACATCCCAGGACATATAGAAACTCCTTCAATATGATATAAAAAGCATTCAAGGGTAAGAAAAAGCTATGATAAAGCATCAATATTACATTTTTGTAGAGTCTAGGTAAAGGATGGTTACTTTTTTATTTATATCTAAATTTCACAACATAGGTCCCATGGCACCATCTGCATTATTTAATCGTTTTGATGAGTTAGCTATTATTCTACAATGTGAAAAGATAAAGTAAATGAATAATGAGTAAGTGACCCCAAACATCATCAGAGGGCTGAAGGAATAGTAATTTCATCCAGAGAGAAAGAGCTTTACAGTAAGTCCATAGTGTTCTCATTGTAAGATACACTGTGTTTGTACAGTACCAGTACATGAGAGTACACCAGCCTGAGAGCAAAGTGAGGAGAGAATATCTAGGGAAAAAACCTAGATGTCAAAATGTTCTCTTATAAAGACCACAGAGAGGGAGTGTGTTTGGGGAGTGGAACTTTGGGAGGAGGAAATGAAAATAACGACTAAAAGAAAAAAGAAGAGAACTGAAAGTCACTGTCAGAGTAACAGCTGTGTGTCTCTAAATTGTGGTACATTCCACTATTGCAAACTCAAGATTTAAAGGGGTGCTGCAACGATGCGTGATGCATTCTGACTTTACAATGTTAAACGTGTGTTCTTCTCATGCTTAACATGGTCAACTTGTCAAAAAACGAGTTGGGCGTATAACGTAGTATTTCTGTGCTCAATACACTCCCCCAGTGATCGTACAGGTTTTGGAAAGTTTTTTTCAAAGATATAACAATTCTCCCGGAAAAGCACACGGCATTCCCAGCATGGCAGCATGGAGAGCAGGAGAAGGAGCATGCGCAGACGTCACTTGCATTAGAGAGAGAGAGAGAGCATATGTTCGCGAAGTTTCAGGTGTTTGTTTGTTCACTGCATTTGGGTGATGAATATTATATAATAATTATATAAATTGTTGGCTGGATTTTGAGATCATTTGAAACTGATATATGGAGCCATCCCAGCGCTAAAAGATGCCGGACATGAACTGCATGTTGTGAGTGAAACTGAAGTTTGTGTTTTGTTGACAATGTGCTTCAGTTCTGCCTACCCCTCCCCCCCGCACATACCGTATGATTTCGGACGTAATCATACAGCTGTATCTATCTTTTATAAATGTGATCAAACTAAATATTCTTCGAAGATACAACGTATGCAATACTAATCCATAGTAACTCAAGATTAATATGAGATTGGCAGAAACCCTGTGTGTTAGGGCCGCTTTAATTTATAGTTCACCCCAGATTGAAAATATTTGAACAGTTACTCACCCTCAGATTGTTGAATCGTTGTATACATTTGATCTGCTCATCACAAAGGAAGATATTTTGTTGAATGTCAGAAATCAAACAGATGTCATCCCTCATAGATTCCCATAGTACTAATTTTCCTTACTATGGCATTCCAAGAGTAATTGGGGGATGAGAACTGCATTCTTCTAAATATCTTCCTTTGTGTTGAGCAGAACAAAGAATTTATACAGGTTTGCAACAACCTGATGGTGAGTAAATGGTGACAGAATTTTCATTTTTGGGTGTATCCCTTTAAGATCAACACTTTTTATAGTCTATGTGAACTGAATTTTACCTGTGCCTTCATATCATAAAGCTCAGCGTCGTCTGGTTTGAGCTGAAGCGCCTCATCCCACCTCTTCAAAGCTTCCCAGTTCCTAACACACACAGAGAGGGAGGGAGAGAAAGAGAGAGATTCAGCTATGGATTTTCAATTGAAAGCTTAAATAGACATAGCAAAGGTTTGAACACACACATTGCGATTACTTTGAGTACACATACAAGATCTGAAAATCTACATCGGCAACATCACCTTTATTCCATAGATCTCCCCTATGCAAAAACACATCGGAAGTTTAGTACCCAAAGTCTGTTTCCTTACTGGGCTCCTGATGAAAAATGTATTCTACGATATATTATCATCTGATATTTAGAGCAGTGTTACACATCTATTATTCATTCAGTGCTTGGAAATTGGTAAATATTAGTAAAATTCAAATTTAGTGAATAGATGTAATCCTTATAAGTAGACATTTAATGATATAGCGAAAACTAGGACAAGATCCTACACTTCAGCCAATGACCAGAAAAAACACTTGTTAGGCTTGCCTCTAACATTAAGCCAAACACACCTTCTATGAGACAAGCATGAGCGCTTTCGAACACAAACCTGACTGGAAAAAAGACAGACATTTACTTGCACTTATGTCCTTAAACACACACATGGTGATTCTCAGCGTAATGTTTGTTAGCACTTAAGCATATGTCATGGAAAGCCCACTTTTGTTTTCCTACCCTAAAGAAAAACTGCAGACTGACAAATGAGCAAAAATAAACGTTAATAGCTCATCAAAAGCACATTACAGACTTTCTTGTGACTACAACCATAACTCAAAACAGAACAAAGTCTCAGGTCACACAACGGTCTTCTGCGATTTGAATGAAAAATGATCCAGACTGATTTATAGATAACCTGACCTTTAGGAACACAGAAATAGAAATTTGCAGGGATGCAAAACAAATTTCTGGGAAAAAAATGTAATCACAGCAGGTTTTCTGATAAGAAAATACACTCAAATGAAGTGAGTTAATGTGACTTGATACTAATATGTAGTAGATGATCAAAACAGGAAATATTTGGAAGCAAACTTCTATGTAGTGTTGTCACATTATTTCCCAAAATGTTGAATGTTTCTATCCAAAAACGTAAATCATTTACAGTGAATAAAAAGATTAGATCTTTCGCAGGTTAATTTGTAACTCAAGAGTTCTTACGGTTTAACATTAAGCATTAGAAAATGCTGTCGTCTATGAAACCTATATAACAAGACCAGTGTTTTGGTCAATTGTTATTATGTTGGGATTGATCTTAGACATTTCGGATGCAGTTTAGTAGAGAAGGCAGTATCCACCGCTTCACAGAATCGGCTCCCAAATTTACACAATGGGAGGGATTAATAAAGTGTTACACATCAGCCGTGCAAATATAACACGCAGACGTCCATAAATACGGCCAAGCTTCCTTAGTCTTCCGACTCTGTTTATTGTGTAAATAAAAGGGTAATAAAACATGGTTATAAGCACAAATATTTTTCATATAATTCATGGAAAATCATTAAATCACCCTCGGGGGAAATAAAAAAGAACTTATCGAGAAGAATTTACATAAAAAGTGTTCTAGGTATGTGCCTATGAAACACGTTATGATAAAAACATCAGAGGATGGGTAAAGAGTACACTGTGTAACACAACATGAAGATGTGGGCGTAGGTATGTAAAGGTGTGTGTCATTTAATCTCTTCGAAAATCTCGTTTTAATCTTCATTTGGTATGTTGGCCACTTTCTCTCTCTGCACATGTGTATGGGTGTGCGTGACAGAGCGGGAGCGAGAGAGCGAGACAGCGAGAGAGAGAGAGAGAGAGAGAGAGAGAGAGAGAGAGACAGACTCTTTTCAATATAGCTATGAAGTGTGAACCGTTCAACACTTATCAAAACATTATCTACAGATTTATTAGTGTAAAAGAAAAATGTAAAATCTCACCAATATTCTTTTCTGAACCGCTGTGATCAAAACACAACAAAAACAAAACAAGTGCTGCACTGTATGTGGAAGTGGTTGGGTGTGGTTTTGCACAAATCCACAAGTGTTTTGAGTGACAGCTGACATGAAAGAAGAATTAACGCTCTAAACAACACGTCCACATAGCTTGTCTAAAAAAGATACAAAGTGTCCTTAACAGAACATAATGTACGTACTCTTTCCTGTACACAAAATGAAACCCTTAAATTAGATTTCTCATTATAAACAGGCTATAAATAACACTTTAAAGAGTCTTTGGCTGATGGAATTGAGAACAAACACTTTGAGAAAAAATAATTTATAGAATAACAGTATTTGTTAGTTGAGATTTTGCTGATGACAATTATTTATTCACACTGCAGCTGAATATTGCAAGAATATATATATATATATTTATCAAATTCTTGATTGCTTGGTGTGAATAATACAGAAAGTTTCACATTTTAATTAATAAGCTTCAACTGCTTACTATATTTATGGACATTACTTCTTAAATGCTGTGAATGTGCTGTGAGAAAATGACACGAGTAATAAATGTCAATATGCTAATATAGGCAAAGCAGTTACTTCCATTACATATAATAACAAAATGAATCATATTACCACAAGAGGTTGTTTGCATATGTGGTTCAGATTAAAATGTTTAGACCAGTACCTGATATCTGCTTATTTAAAAACTCACAACAACCTATATAACCTAATATTGATTTAAGCAGAAATCAGCTACAGTCAGTTTAAAGTCGATTTAAATAGCAAAACTATTACATGACAGTAGAAAGAGCTGGATTGGTGTGTCTTTACGGCATCAAAACAATAACTCATTTCAGCACTGGGACCTCATTAGTCCCCTCCTGAGGATGCTTGGACTCTGGGTTTATAGTCATGTTGAAGTAGTGGTCACATGTAGCAAACAGAAGTTTCGACCGTTATCGTCATGCTTTATGTATTTGACACTACGACACAACTGTGTCAAAGTAACTGTGCACTTCTATGTTGAACATTTACAAATCGTTTTGAAATGGCACTAATGTTGCATTATTCAAGAAGTTCACCTAAAGGGACATTTTACCCAAGATTGAAAATTCTGTCATGATTTACTTATCCTCTTGTCATGTCAAACCTTTATTACTTTTTTCTCAGCAGAACACAAAATAAGATGTTTTGAAGAACCAGACCGCATTGACTTTCATTATATCGACACAAAACATTCCTCTAAATATCTTCTTTTGTGTTGTACGGAAGAAAGTGTCATATACAGGTTTTGAATGACATGAGGGTAAATAAAGTTTACATTTTTGGATGAACTCACCCACCCACATTTTTTCATCAGATGTCCATAGGAATGATTTGGTTACATTTTAATAGTTTGCAAAAAGTGCAAAGTAAGTACTTTGAAAGGATATGTTTAAGTTATTCTAGTGTTTTATAAATAGAAATTATTATACTAAACCTGAACAGTCATTTAGTGTGCAAATAAAATTGGTTGACTATCTGTACCTAAAGTAACCCATGTTTGACTTGTGGAGTAGATATATCCCCCTTACTAATGAGAAATCTCAATTTAAGGTCATCTTTAATGTGCCAGGAGACATTTGGACTCAACATGGCTGTTGTTGTTATTAGAAATGATGAATTAACATCAATGAGTCAAATATTGTATGTTATTAAAGACCCTAAATCCTAAACATATAGCTATTTTTAATCAGTGAAGAATAAAATGACAGTACGCTTTACCTATCTAATATGGATTTTCATAATATAAAATATTGTTACCTTACCAAACTTTATAAAAACACTTGTGACTTTTGAATGTCAGTACTAGAGTAACAAATCGGTTTTAGAGTCCCTTGCATATCATTTGCCATGTTATGTCAGCAGTCGTAGTGTTAAACGGGTGTGGTGGTGAGAGCGGTTGGTTCCAATTCGCAACCTTGCCGCTAGATTTCACTGACTGGACCTTTAAGCATTAGCAAAAGAGGTTTCTAGATGCATTACATGCATATTATTGGCCCATCATATGTAGTACATATTATATGGCATGTATATAAATAAAAATACATTTATGCTCATTTAACCTTCTAGGAGTAAACTAAGTTGGAAATGCAGACACATGAGTGCATTGTGCTGACCTGAACCAACTCTCCTCGAGCTCTATGTAATTTTCTCATCACAAATCCACTTATTCTCCCAAAAACGTGATTATGAGGGTCGCCAGGAGCCACATGCCTCTTCAATGGCTGCTGCGTTTTCACTTACTGGTGTAAACTGTAAAGCACGAGCTAGGACCATTGTTAAAGAGAATATGATTATCGACCACAACTATAATAGCTACATTTGTATCGAGGGTGTGAAGGTTGAAAGTGATTTTGTGAAAGAAAACCATTTAGAGGGTTTGTAACAGGATTGACAATTTTCGCCTGCAATGAGGTTGACACTTGGGTGACATATCAAATACATTACATTTCTACAATAAAAATGTACATTAACCGATCTTTTGGGATCTAAATTAACCTCATATTCCCCAAAAACTATCATGTACTGTATGTCTGCACTGAGGTTTGGAGTCCTGGAGTCTGGAAAGAATCCTACCGGCCTCCTATCTTAGCGCTGGCTGGTAACAGCTCTCATTTGTTAAATAGGCCACTGATAGACAAGTTAAAGAAAATAATCAATCCACAAACCACCTTAATTTTTTAACTCACATTATACATTAGTCAAAAAATGTAATTGCAACAAATTAAAAATGAATCATAGTGGTACAAAAAAAAATCTACAATATTCCCAATCTTATTTATTTTATGCACAGGGCAGAGGACTTCATCTCACGTGACTTAAGAATACAGTTAAGTACATGATCAGTACAAGTGGTTTTAAAAATCAAGTCAACAAGGTTCCCACAGAAACACGTACAAAAGATCCAAATGACCGCATGAACCTAAAACCATCAATAACAGACAGTCCTGGCATAATTCAGTCCAAAAATGGGACGAAATGTAAGCGGGTGAGAACCACAGGAGTAAATACATAAACACTAAAGTCAGTTTGTCTGTCATTAATTGGCTTAACCAGCACTAAATAAATTCAATATGCTACGAATGACCAGCTGTTATTCAAAGCCTCCGAGACTTCTCTTCATTAGCAAACATTATTGTCTGGCCTCTTGATTTCTCCTGTAAAACAGGTGCAGAGAATATTAAATACAATGCTGGCCTGCTGCTCGCTAATACACAGTTGGAGCCAAAGTGCTAATTAATCACGCCAAAAAAAAGCATTTAAGACCGGAGCTCTTATGGGAAGTAAAAAGACATGGGGGGGAAGCAAGAGAGAATAATATTGAGAAGACCAAAAGGAAATGAAAAGTTGTAAAAGTGAATGTTGACATACATCCTTAACCTCTCACGGACTTGTCAAGGCTTTACAGGTTAGTGGTAGTATTAACTGCGGCTTGTCTTTAATCCCCATCTCTGAAGCATCTTCCAGTAAATTGACGCTATTCAATGCATTGCCTGAAAGCAAAGCTGGCTGTGACGTTTATAGCCTTTCTTTGGACACTGGGAAAAAAACAAGCGGCCTAATTTGACTTATTGTTCCCGTTAAGCAGAGCGGTTTTTTAGAATGATGAGAAAGTTAAGTCGACTTTGGGAAATACCAAAAATACTTTTTTCCTCCATCTGTCTCTTGCAGTCTTTAACACACTGTCATTTCAAAGAGAAAGGCATGAGGCTAATATTTACACAGACACACCTGCTATGCTGGTTAATATTCAGAAACCATAGCCAACCTCCAGGAACAGAAAGTTCAAATTAAACAATGAAAGAATTACTTTCGTCTAAGATAATAAATTAATTAAAGCGCAAGCTAGAATTTATTACCTTTGTCTCGGCCTCGATTCATGGCGGTCTGTTGAACTATCACAGACCTGCTAAAACACATCTCACACTGAAAGTCCCATTTGAGTGCTAAAATGATCGGCTTCTCTGAACCAGACTGAACTTCCATTTAGGCCTCTAGTTGCTGTGTATAGCTTTCTTAATGAAAGTCATTGTTAGGAAAAAAGATCATGATATTATTACAAGCATTTAAGCTTTTCTGGTCTGATTTCAGTTATCTGTTTGCACTTTATTTTACAGTACTTCCTCTAAAAGTTCACACAAAATGAAAATTCTTACATAATTTACTCACCCCTATGCCATTCCAACACTGTGTGACTTTCTTTCTTTCGAAGAACACAAAAGAAGATATTTTGAAGAATGTTGGTAACCAAACAACATTGGCCCCCATTGACTTTTATTGTATAGACAACACTGAGACATTTTTACAAACTATCTTCTTTTGTTTTCTGCAGAACTTCCATAGAAAAGCTTTGAACAACAATGCGTGTGTGAATAGACAAAAGTTTTATTTTTGAGACATTTAAAGTCTACTTAATGTGTACACAGCAAGCAGGTGAGTACCGCAGGATTACATTATACATAAACACTCAAGTCAGTGGTCAATTTAGATGCCTTAACCAGCACTAAATAAATTCAACATAAAACCAATGACCGGCTGCTATTCAAAACCTCTGAGACTTCACATTATTAGCAAACATTAATTGTCTGACCTTCACATTGTCTATCTTTCCTTTAAAAGCAAAAAATAAATGATCCGATTTCCCCTGCAAAACAGGTGCGGCAAATATTAAAATACAATGCTGCGGTAATCTCTTTAAAAATAGAAGTAGCCTGCTGCTCACTATCATACAATTCGATCCAAAGCAGCTTAATCATTGCATTAAAGGGCCATTCATACAAGAGGTCTTAAGTGAATGAAAGAAAAAGATAGAAGACAGGAGAAAGAAAGGACAGGGGATTGTTGAGATGACAAAAAGGAACAAGCAGTTGGGAAAGTGAATAGTGGCACACTTCCTTGAGCTCTCATTGACTTGGATGTAAAGGCTTTGTACTAGGTAAATGATAGTAATAGCTGATGTTTGTCTCTAAAGCATCTTTCAGAAAACTGAAGCTAAGCTTAATGAAAGCAGTATGTGCACTTACAAATACTACAAAATACTGATATCTTCATGTATTTAATATGGGTTAGGTTCAGGGTCGGTAAAGAGTATATGAAATTAAGTAAAGAGGTGGATGTGGGTTAATTTCCAAACCTGTCCAAACATGCAACATCTACAGTACACAAAGCATAAATACGGTATGGCCTTGAGTTTATAGCTAACCCACAGCCCCATCTGCTGGATGAAAATAATAATGTTATCATAGATGAGCTTCCTTATCTTCTTGGCTGATTCCTCTTGAAAACTGTTTTTGTCATTGGCAAAAAAAAATTGTCACGATACTGTTAACAGATGACTGACCGTAAGAGAATGGACGTTTTACTGGAATGACTCAATCTGGCATTTGAATCAAAATGGTAATGACAAACCCGTAAAACAACTTCAGATTTACTGTAAAAGTGGTAAGAAGAGAAGAAAAAAGTCTGATTATACAACTTGACATTTCATAACAAGCATGTCTGAATAATCTAGCAGGCTTTAACCTCGTCCTGCCAAAACCAGGATATCAATATACCACTAGTGTGTATGCTTGTGTGTGTGAGTGTGTATGCGCGTGTGTGTGCTTGTGTGTAAAAAATTACTGGTATTTTGAACCAGCACACAAAGCACTGTGTGCAAAAAACAGTGTTAATAGTAATTTCTTTCACTTCAATGTTCTTCAACAGATGTGAAAATAATCTGAAAGAACATGAACAATTCAAGCCGTTTTTTGAGGCCAGATTATTGTCACGGACACCAACTAATCTACAACAGCCCTTTCTCTGAACTGCCAAATAATACTTTTGGAAAATAATCTATAATTTATGAATTTCTCTCGAATTGTTTCTTGCTATTCGCAACACTAAAATGACCAATGACAATGCAAAAGTTTTGCTCTCTTTCACACTGTCACAAATGTTGGAATATGTTTATTTCTTAAAGGGATACTTCACCCAGTAATGAAAATCTGGTCATTATTTACTCAATCTCAGATTGTTCTAAACCGGTATTCATTTCTTTGTTTTGCTGAACACCAGTGGTGTAGTCCTAACAAAAAAAGTGGTGTACTATAACCCCGACCACACATGGCCAAAAGACAGGGGTCAGTATGTTTGTTTGATTTGTTTTTCTAGTAATATATGACAATTATTTCAGTTAAATTTGTATGCATTATTCTTCGCTTATGCTTTGAATATAAAGTTATAGAATTGGAAAAAAATAAGGTTGGAAAAAACAGATCTATGCCAGTACTGTCGACCACAATACGATATTTTTTACAAAGCATCATATCCTTGTAACGCATCACATAGACAAGAATACGTAAAAACATATGCAAGATTTTACAGGTTAGAGATAACTTTGTGATAACTGTGATCTCTGTGTCAATACTTGTTAATAATTTAAGGGAAAGATATTAATATATGAAGTTAAGGTTGTGGTAAAACAGACTACATTATTTTAAATGTAGAATAAACGTAACAAGTAGGTTCACAATGACTTAAAGGGAACGAGGATACAAAGAAAATGTAAGAATTCTGACTTTAAACAGTAGGGGTATGTAAGTGCTTTGTTTCATTTCATCATGTGTCATTTAAAGAAAGCTAGTATTAAAAGTTGTGACAGACATCAAAGATTTGCGATGCACTGAAATATAGTAAAGAGATAAAGCAGCGCAAGAGAACCCGTGAATTCAGTGTAAATGCCAGATGAGAGGAGCCACAGCCGGTGAGCGCCCTTTAAAGCAGCTTTGACTGAAAGTGGGCAGTTATATCAATATTAGCTGACGGGTTCAGCGGGACTCTTTCAGTCACTGACAGGACGAACTCCTTGCAGGCGAGTTAACAACACTGAAGATGATGCGCTTGGCTTGGTTGTCGGAGGGGAAGCAAGAAATTTTGTGAATTTTCTTAAGAAATGCACCAATTGTATTACTGAATTGTGAACGCGATACGGTTAAAGGAAAAGCAACCACAAAAGCAGCTTGGAGACGTTAAGCAGGAGAACAAGTGGGTATACGCTAATATAGATCTTTAGAAGTCGCTATACGCAAACAGCGCTGTGGAAGAGTCCGTGCATGCGTATGGCCCCGACTACACCACTGCTGAACACATAGGAAGATATCTGGAAGATTATCAAATCTCATCCCCCATTGACTCCCATAGTATTTATTCTTCCTACTATGGCAGTAAATGGTGGGTGAGATCTGACATTATTCCAAATGTCTTCCCGCGTGTTCCAAAAAACAATGAAATTTATACAGGTTTGGAACAATCTAAGGGTGAGTAGATGATGACAGAATTTTAATTTTTGGGTGACCTATCCTCTTTAAGATTGAACAAGCACACATCCCTTTACCTTCCTTGCTCGGCAAGTAACGTGCCCTCATCTTTTAGTCTCTTGCTTTTAGCAGAGCAATCCTCCAGCAGCACCTCTCGCCGCCGCTTGATAACATTCAGCCAATCAACTCCCTCCTTCTCCACCTTATTATCATCATCAGCCTGCTCAAACTGCTGCACCGTCGCCTTGGAAACTCTCTCTCCCACCTTACGTTTCCAGCCGAATGTGGCCATCCTGAGAAAACAAAAACATGGTCAGCCGTTAGTCAGGATAAAGAAGTGACTCACATCTATATCTAACAACTACTCCCACAAAACGAGTAATTTAACTGGTTAAACAGGAAAAACACATTATTAGGAATGTCAACTTTTGAACTGGGTCATTTTCTCCCATTCAGATACATTCTGTGTTGTGGAATACATGATCAACTTTTGATATGTAAAATAGCTTATTTGGGGCATTACTAAAGTAAAAAAAACCTATGACCACAAAGTATCTCACAAAGGTGAGTGTTCCGTTTAATATCACAACATTAACATTTTCCGGTTGTGTCAGTTGACATTGTCAGTTGTGGTGTTTGATCTGAGCTGTTTTGGGTTCTTCGACTGATAGTCTGATATATTTACAACAGTCTAACGTTACAATACTGATTTGAAATCGCATGGGTCCGTTTGAACAGCCACTTGTTAACGGTTTTGCGCAAGACTGGAAACATACATTTAACATATGATTCGGAAAAAGGAGGATCTGATTAAAATCAAAGTATTTCACCAAAGCACACATGCAAAATGTTACTTTTGTATCGTCACTGCTGGATACTCACAATGTTTTGTTTTGTCTCTTGTACAGGACGCCCTCTACTTCTTCTTCTGCTTGAGTTTAACTGGCGGTTGACACACCAGCTTGTAGGTGCATTACCGCCACCGTCTGAACTGCTGCAAAGGTGCTTTTTGGAAACAGCGTGGCCGTCATTTTGGGGTGAAAATGCTTGATAACTGACATGGTTTCTAGCGAGCCGATGCTTTTTTTTATCATATATTATCATCATTTAGGTTTGATTTCTGCCTTTATGTTTTTTTTTTAACAAAACTGCTGATATTGCCATCGCGATAGCAAAAAGCCGAGTTGCTTTCACCCCAAGATGGCTGAAACGCAGGGCGCTGGTGTTGCAATGGAATGTAGTGTGGATCCAATTATTTTACTACTTCATGATCCTTCACCCCTACATCTGCAAGAACCCAAATGGATGATATGGCTTCAAACCTATATTATGTTATATCTTTATAATTTGATATATTTCATTAAAATTGCTGACATACTGACGCAATTGAAACATTGTTTTCCTTCTTTTATCCTATCTCCACTTCAATACTATTATTATTGCAACCAACTGTATACACAGAAAGATGATCTGTTTTCCTTTTTTATTTTAATGTTGTATTGATGAATATAACTGCAGTATACATTGTAGTTGAACTAATTTACTCTGCCAAAGGTTTATTCTTCTAACAATATTAAAACTGAATCGGACAATAAATCTCTAGAAAGCTCTTAAAAAAAGCATAACCACAGGATTTTGTTTGTCACCTTTAAATCTCGAGGTAAGATCATTTTCTTTATGTAAATATACTATGAATGTCAATGTTTAGTGCTATACAATAATTGTCTTTGATTGAAGTGTCTAATGCCGGATTATTCAATTGGCGGCCCGCAGGCCGAACCCTAATTTATTATTTGTTATCAAGTAGCGTAGTGTGAAAAAGAATCTCTAGAATAAATTTAGTTCAGTCCGGAATGGTCACTACAGTTTTGAAGCTAAACACAGTGGAGATGATAGTGGACTTTAGGTGAAGCACCCCTGACCTCCCCCCACTACTATCATGAAAAGGACTGTGGCCGTCAGTCAGGTTCCTGAGAGCCACCATCTCACAGGATCTAAAGTGGGACATTCACATTGACTCTATTGTCAAAAAGATCCAGCGGAGGCTGTGCTTACTTCACCAGTTGTAGAAGTTAAACCTGCCACAGGAGCTGCTCTTACAGTTCTACTCAGCTGTCATTGAATCCATCCTCTGCACTTCCACATGTCTGGTTCATCTCAACTGCAAAAACGGACCTCCAAAGACTACAACGGATAGTCTGAACAGCTGAGCAATTCATTGCTCAACCCTCCCCAATCTGCAAGAACTGTACTCATCCAGAGTGAGGAAAAGAACTTGCAAAATCACACTGGACCCCTCACCCCTCATATGGTCTTTTATTCTAAGTTTGGTTAACACATGTTTTTCTATTGTTTTTTTGGGTACAGCTGCTTTGATACAATACAAATAAAGCACAATAAAAATACATCTGACATGACTGTATAATTAGATATTACATATAATTACGTTGTACATTTGTACTGCGTTTTACCACATAATAAGGAACACCACATTAATTACATGTTTTCAGTTGCTAAGTCATTGTGTCCCATTGGGTTAGAAATACTGCATGCCCTCTTGGGATCTTCACGCCCACTAGAACGCTTGGGCCAAAAACAGGAAATGGGTCATGAAAGTAGTCAAGTTGACAAGTGCAAAGACCGCAAGTGTTTTTGGACGCAGCCTGATTCTGACTGTGACTCTGAAGTCACGCGCGTCTGTTCCATTCAGCACGAGCTGCAGCAGCCCGTGACCTTAGGCGACTCCTCACAATGCAAACAGCAGTCTCTCCTGTGAGACGTCACGTGGTGAAGAGGACGATGACGAGAACTTTTATTAGACTCATTTCTGGCATTTTGCTAGCACGAATAGGACCATTTTTAAAAGTACAGAGGCAAGGGCAGGGAATAGTGCATCGATGAACAGCGCCTGTGTAGGTTAATGTTGTTTCAGTGAATTTACCTTTTTTTGTAATGCAGTTTCAAAATACAACAAATGAACATGTTTCAATGTAGAAAAGATTGCTTGGGCGTCTTACAATGCACCGATATATTTTTTTTGCAGTTAAAAATAAAACAACAGCATGTTTAAATGTAGGAAAAAAACATTGGGTGTCTTAAAGGGCAAAAATGTAAAAATACGGGCTCCCATATTTAGGGCCCTATGATTGAATCACGGAATCCAGGCATTAAACAGATTTGGGTGTTTTTCGTTTAATGGCGCAGAATCTGGCAAATGTATTATTTCTTAACCAGAAAGTAGCACCGAACAGCTAACAAAATTAAAATTGTTCATGAATACTTTTATATATACATTAAAGCAGAAATATTCAGTGTTTAAATATATAATCTGTAATTGTTTTAGCTTTCAGAGAACGCGTGCACATTAACTGTTTCATGTGAGAAAAGCAACTGTCAAACATCCTTTTGCGGTCTGGTTAACTTGAACAAGTTATAACACACCCACATTTTATCGGTAAGTTATGTTTAGGGTTTGGGTTTAGGTTTTATTTATAAAAATGTGGTCTTTGGGTCTACAAAATATGTTGTCCTGAGGACATCAACTACTTGGCAAAATCAGGTCGAGCCATTTTACCACACCAACCCTCTTGATTTTTGTTTTTAATTCAACCATTGAGTATATTATTTACTTTGGTTAACTAAAGAAAATGTGCTAGTTGAATTATAAAAAGGAAGAAATTATTTTAAAAAATATTACTTACAAAATATTTGAGGTATTAATATGTGCAGAAGAGTCAGTGTGAAGCAATTTATGCGGTGTATACATATACCTCACCTCCATCAGATGTATGTCCAAAATACATCAGGGTGTTGAGAGCGTTTTCAACAGTGATGACGTGGTGTTATGATAACTGAGTTGCTGATCAAATCATACCCCTCAAAAACTTCACTCGACTTATCTTAAATATTATGTGTCTAAAAGCGAAATTGTCTTTTTTTGCCTACTCAGTCAAAACAGTTTGTGCTTATAGTACCATTTGTTAAGATTGCATGTTGGGTAATTAATTGGGCATCTTAAAGCAACAACGAGCAGTTTTGGTGTATGGTTCCCCCATGTGGTTGATAAGTGTGATTGTCTGTTATAAATGTTGTAAATATTGCCCCTGCATAAGCTTCCATGTGGGCAGCGCAATACACGTGAATTTGTTGACTAGGCAGAAACATCATGCCATTTCATAAACTGCACATACTAAAGCACTCTTTTGGCTCCCGTGGGTTATACTACTGGGCTAAAGCCTACTAATAGTTCAAACTAGATTCTTAGTTAGCAGTTGGTTTTTAGCCATTAGCGCATAGCGTGCTAGCTTCATAGCAGCTAACTTGCCAACATTAGCTACATAACACATTTGCAGTCAACCAAAACACAACGCATGGACGTGAATGTGTTTACTAACAAATCATTTTCTGTAGTACTCTGTAGTACATATTCAGAAATACACTCGCGACCAGGTGTTTTGCTTTGTGTAATGGGTGCAATCAATAAATACACTCAACTGGCTATGAGAATAGTGCGTAGCACAGTAACTATAGAGACCCATAACATTAGTCTACGTGCATGAACTGAGGAATCAGCTACTTTTGACCATACAACATTTATTGTGGTTTGGTAGTCATCATTTGTAATCATAACACCCCAGCAAACAATAACCTGGCGGTCCACGGGCGGTTTTTGGGTGGCACAGATTCAGCGGCTTACACCGTCAGCACACTGTGGACAAGGGATCTCCTCACACTGTCCGGGGACAACGTGAGGACCTGGTTGCCAGGAGGAGGTGAAGTCTTCTGTGTAGAGGTGCCGTTTTTGCCTCAAAGCAAGCAAAGAAGGCATTCAGCTCATTTAACAGGGAGATGGTGTTGTCACAGGTCGGCGGTGGGGGTTTGTAGTCCGTGATGGTCTAAATCCCCTGCTACAGGCTCGGAGTGTCTCTGCTGTTGCTGAAGCGATGGGCTATTCTCCTGGAGTACTTTCTCTTGGCCTCTCTGATGCCACTTGCTAGATTGGCCCTTGCTGTCTTCAGGCTCTCCTCATCTCCAGCTCTGAAGGCAGCGTTCCGAACCTTTAGGAGACTATAGACGTCCCCTGTCATCCACGGCTTATTGTTTGCCCGCACAGTGATGGTCTTTGTGAGCGTTACATCATCAATGCACTTGTTGATGTAGGCAGTGACAGTCTCTGATACTCTTGGATGTCTGTGTTGTTATTGTACGTGGCAGCCTGCTTAAACATATTCCAGTCAGTGGTGTCAAAACAGTCTTGAAGTACCTCTGATGACCCTTCTGGCCACACTTGTATCTGTTTACGAACTGGTTTGGTGACTTTAATGAGTGGTCCGTATGCAGGCATTAGCATGACAGTCATGTGGTCTGAGGTGCCAAGATGGGGGAGGGCCTTGTAAGATCCTCTCTGGGTGGTGTAGACAAAGTCCAGAGTGTTGTTTCCCCATGTTGGAAAGTCTATGTGTTGGTGTATTTTTGGGAACACACTCTTTAGGTCTGCGTGGTTGAAATCTCCAGCCGTGATGAGAAAAACATCTGGGTGGGCTGTCTGCTTCTCACTGATGTGCTGGTACAGTTCATTCAGTGACTCACTCCTGTTGTTGTTCTTGGGGCTGGGAGGGATATATAGAGCAATGAGAAGTATGGCTGTATATTCCCTCGATAGATAGAACGGCCGGCACTTAATAATCATAAACTCCGCCAGGGATGAGCAGCGTTTGCAGACCACAACAGCGTCGCGGCACCATGCATCATTGATGTAAACACTTCCACCACGTTAGCGAAAATGCGATCGTTGAGTGCGTGAAGTGTCCACAGTTCATATTTTCGGTTGAAAAAGTGCATCATCGGGATACTTAACGTGCACTTATTTTTTTTTAGAATTTTCAATGTGAGCACGCTACTGACACTTTTTATACCGCGCGACTTGTGACACACCTAGCGTTTTGAAAGCACCCATCACTATTGGTGCTTAGTGTCATTGAAACTGTAAACATGAGACAAGTTTCATTTGTCATATGGGTAAACCAGATTAAGTGATCTGTGATACCGGTCAAGGGATATTGGCAGTAGTTTTACGTTTAGGCAAACACTCCAAGCAAGTTTTGACAATATATCTTACAAATAGTTTTATGTTAAATCTAACATTATGCATAGAATCTGTTCTTTAAAATTGTCCAGGTCAGGCCCTGTTCCCCATTTTACCAAACCTGTTTGGACCCCAATAATTGCAGCTTGCTGCTATATTTATTTAATATTTATTAGAGCATTATTATGTTGTCAATGGCTTTTACATCACAGAATCAAGTAAACAATAAGTCAACACAATCGAAACAAGTAGTTTAAGGCTTTTTTCATACAGGATAATTCATTATTATTTCAAATTACTTTATTATTATCTATTAACCACAATTTTTAATTGCTTTTGTTTGTGTTTTGCATATTGATATATTGTATTATATAATTGATATTATAATTATAACTTTATTTTTCTAAAACATAATCACACATAACATAAAAAATACAAATTAATAATTATAAAGATCACTCTTGCATGATTTGGTGTAAACTTGCGTAAGAACCCTACTTACTGACCCACTCAATCTACCTGTGCAGAATTAAGCACGTCATACCGCATTGATTCTCTTGAAGTAAACACGAACATTGACCTTTGGATCGCACGTTAATCACGGACAGACCGTGCACAGAAAGAGTTTCTGCTGACTTATGTGATCTGCCTTCAATCAATCATTAGTCAGTCATAACAACTACTGTATGTATATTGACCGTTTATTGACGAATGCATGTTGCAAATATTCTGTATATTTTTGCATGGCAAAAAAATGTGACACCAAGATACACTGTTGCATGCTAGAACAAAACATATTTTTGTTTTATTGTGTATGCATAATGCAATTTAAATAGCATAATGATGTAATAATTATATGTTCATTAAATCAGACTCCAACAAGTCGGACAATCGATCACAAATAAAGTGATACAATCAGCTCTACTGTTATGACTGACTATATTCTGACTATGTTCTTTCAATTCTATGATAAACTCTATGGACTTTGGCCACCCTCTGATCTCCATTCACCAGATGTGCCAAAATCCACTCCTCCCTTCAACCCCTACCTTGCAATTGGCCAAACTGATCTCACTCCCCCCTTTGAACCCAGTCAAATATCTACACTAAATTCTAACACATTTTCTCAGGATAAAACTGCAGGAACTCAGAGAAGGTTGCAAGCTCCAACAGTCAGTCATCATGTCGGAAAGAGGAGCATTTGATACCAATGTGGTGACCCTCACCAGGTTTGTTTTGGAAGAGGGCAGAAAAGCCAAAGGCACAGGGGAACTTACAACCCTCCTCAACTCCATGTGCACAGCGATCAAAGCCATTTCCTCTGCGGTCAGAAAAGCTGGTATTGCCAATCTGTAAGTATCTGGATATGTGTATTGATAAATCAAATTTAAAGAAAGTGTGACATCATACAAGGTTATGAAGTATATGTCTCATTATTTTATGTATGTTTTTAGATTATTGTTTTTAAAGATTGTATACACTGTGTGCTATAATATTTTATTTAAACAAATCAGGAAAAAATCGAATGTGCAGCCACCATAATCACTTAACATGCTGTATCTGTTTAGAAATCGGAAAATTGCCTTGAACTTTTGTTTTAGACAGTACTTAGTTATTAGCTGCTCATTGCAACTCCTATGCAAACAACCTTCGCAGATTGATGCAACAAGACCCTTGTCTGTTGTTGAAGTAGGGGGCAAAGTTTTCTCTCAATCAGCTAAAATATCTTAGCTAAGCTCTCAAAGTCAGTCAGGTTGTAAAAGGAATGGTTATAAAAGCAAACTGGCGACCGCCTCGAGTTTGAATTGATTTAACTCTTTCATTTCAGTCACAATTACTCCTAAAAATCTCTCTGTAATTTCTTCAGGTATGGAATTGCAGGAAGCACAAATGTAACAGGGGACCAGGTGAAAAAATTGGACATCCTGTCCAATGATCTGGTTATAAACATGATCAAATCCTCTTTTACTTCCTGTGTTTTGGTGTCTGAGGAAGATGAAAAAGCCATTATTGTAGAACCAGAGGAAAGGGTAAGCGTGTCTGTGAAAGAACCTTTTGTAAAACAGATTTTTTTTGGTTAAATGTTAAATGTTCTTAATGGATGGCATTGTGAATATAAGAGTGTCTTTGAAATCTGTTTTGTCTTGTCACATTTGATCTGTTTATTACAGTATTTACTAGTATTTACATTACTGTAAAAAAATTCTCCCAGGGCAAATATGTGGTTTGCTTTGACCCTCTGGATGGTTCCTCAAACATTGACTGCTTAGCTTCAATTGGAACAATATTTGCAATCTACAAAAAGGTAAAGTCTTTAGGATTCATTGCAGTACATGCAAATCTCATTTCTTTACATTCATCAAAAGTCTAATGTGTAGGTTTGTTTCTATGTAATTTCCAGGAAACTGACGAAGAGCCATCAGAGAAGGATGCTCTGCAGAGTGGCAAAAACATAGTGGCAGCAGGGTATGCTCTCTATGGCAGTGCCACGATGCTGGTTCTTTCCACTGGTCAAGGAGTCAACTGCTTTATGCTTGATCCTGTAAGTCATTCTAGTCAATCATATCCTATCATACTTTTTTTATCTTAAATAATATATATTCTTCTCTTCTTCTCATTAGTCTATCGGTGAGTTTTTGCTTGTGGATAGAGATGTGAAGATTAAAAAGAAGGGAAAGATCTACAGTCTGAATGAAGGTTATGCACAGTTTTTTTATCCAGATGTCACAGAATATCTCCAAAAGAAGAAATTTCCAATGGTAAGAGACTAAGATAAACATATATCACTGAAGTACAGACATAGGCTACAGGCCTATAGGATTAAACATGTTTGCTTTAATGCTTGAATAAATAAAATAACAGATATCAAAGGATATAACCCCAGCAATAAAATACTTGCAGTTATCTCTGCATTTTAAAAGGAAGTAGGTTTTTCCGTACTAAAAAGAAGATTACACATTTTATATGCTCTCCGATCAGCAGTTTAAATTCTTTCTCTGACCTGCAGGATGGCAGTTCACCCTATGGAGGGCGCTATGTGGGCTCTATGGTTGCTGATGTGCACAGGACACTGGTCTATGGTGGAATTTTCCTCTACCCTGCTAATGTCAAGAGCCCTAAGGGCAAGGTGAGAAATGCAAGAGAAAATTGTTGTGAATAGTATCAAATGACAATAAACGCTGGAACATCGGATAATGTCATTTGCGTTTCATTCTACATGCTGTGGCACTTAAAGTTTATTTTTAGGCTATCATCACACTGGTTTCATCTTTTTTTATTGACTGGGCTTTAGCTAAGGCTGTTGTACGAGTGCAACCCCATGGCCTTCATCATTGAGCAGGCTGGAGGTATGGCTACAACAGGAGCCATGAATGTTCTGGACATCAAACCTGACACAATTCACCAGAGGGCTCCTGTGGTGCTGGGCTCTCCGGATGATGTGCAGGAATATATCTCAATCTTCAAGAAACATTCCAAATAAGATGCAACCAGCAGATTGACCATCTGTTGCAATCTACTACTGCCAGTATCACTGTGAAAACTTAAGTGAAACCCAAGGACATGAAGCTTTATGTGACTTTATATTGGGTATAAGTTTTTGGCTTTTTTCTAGTTTTATTTTCATAAACATTTATGCTGGGTTTATTTTGTACATTTCTATTCCGAGATTGTGAATTGTGATGTTTAGATATAAAAAATACAATATTTCAATGTTTTATCTTTTTTGGTGACTGACAAAAGTAATAAAAACAAAATTACTAAATAATCCACATTGTTGTATTAGTTTATTTATACATTAGTTTAGGTGCATGTATTGTCTGTATTTAAATAATTATCAGAAGCCACTGTGTTTAAAGTCATAATTCAAATATTGTCACGACTCATGAGATGTATTCCCCAAGGAAAACACACAAACTATCAATAAAATAGATTGAATCCACTATCAATTATTTTGTATAAAAGTGTCTGCTAAATTAGTATGTGCATCTAGTCTTAGAAAAATTAACCTAAAGGAATACATTTCTCGCCATCTAGTGGTGCCAGGAGGCAGAATGAAGTTGGTTCAAACCCTTTAGGGAAAGACTCCGCACTCGGCAGCCATATTTGCTATGCTTCCGGGAGCCTATTTCAGTCATACAAGACCGAGTTTTATTTACTTAAAGGGTGAAAGACAGATATTACAAAAAATCTCGCTAAAAACACAATAAAAAATCATATTCCCAACAACCAATTAAACCTTTCATCCACCCTACCGTAAAAGTAGTTCTTATTAAGCTTAAATGCAGCTAAAACACTTTCACAAGTTGCTCCAGCTACTGCGCATGTACAAGAGTGCCCCTCCCCCAGACACTGTAACTATATAGCGTTTGACGATTGGCTGTTTTTACTCTTTTATTCGATCGAGCTTACGCAAGGAGCATTGCGCGTTCCTCTGTAAATATTGACGAACTGCATCGTCTTGTTCACATCGATAGTCTTTGTTTGACCTCTGATTACGTCAGACGCAAAAAAGCGTCGCTGCGTTTTCCATTTGGTTGCAGGTGTCTCCGGACATCAGGTTACGGCTTTCATAGGTAACATTTAGTTCACATTGATTCACAAAGTGTTAGTTCAGGTGTGCAGTCGAGCGTTTTGATATAATCATGTTCCTTTCCTTTGTATGGAAGATTTTAATGAGTCTGCTAGTCATGTTTTCTTTTGGTTAGATTTGCAGGTCGACTTGCACATGTATCAGAGAACTGTAGTAAGTGGCGACGCTACTAAAAAGTGTTTTGGTTCGGAATTATGTCACTAAAACCGTGTAATGCTTTTTTAATATCTATACTCTGTATCACAAGCTATCGCCCGGTGGCATTCAGAAAACAAAGATGGTTCTTTTTTTTCAAAAACAGTATTTTAGTTTAATTCAGAATTATTGTTTGACGCAACCCGTTAAGACGTGTTTCGCAAGATCTAATGCTGGTTAACTACATTTAAAGTCATGCAAATGAAACCGTTGCTTACGCGTCATTGTGCATTTACCGTACCGTACCGCACAATCCTCTTAACAGCAAAGTCACTCATGCTTTCACAATCTGTTTGAAATCTCGCGGATCAACGACAACATACAACAGCCACAAGAGTGACTTATGCTGTGAGACATATGTTAATGTATTTCTTGTGTATTTACTGTAGGATGAATTTAGGAGCAGTTGCCTCTGTGATCCTTGCGCTAGGAGCAGCTGCCGTGTTTTCTTCTCTTCACAAGATCGAAGAGGGTCACGTGGGTGTGTACTACAGGTCAGTTTCTTAAGATTGTCCTATAATCTGCTTCCAGAAGCAGAATCAAGCTAATGTTGCTTGACGGCTCTCTCTCCTCTCAGAGGTGGAGCTCTGCTTACTGGCACCTGTGGTCCTGGGTTTCATCTGATGCTGCCTTTCATCACGTCATTCAAGTCTGTACAGGTGAGAGACTATCTGAGAGCATGTTTAAATGCATCTGAATTAGTTTTGTGTCATCTTATGATTTTCATTCTCTTCCTAAAGACAACTCTGCAAACAGATGAAGTAAAGAATGTTCCCTGTGGCACGAGGTAATGTGTATCGTTCATGCATGTGACTTCTGTCGCCATATGCGGATACTAACCAGTCAAAATGTATAAATTAACCAAATGTCATTATATGAACAAAGAATCCTAATATTTAAATGATTGAATCCTGTATTTATAGACAGCAGAATGTCATAACTTATGTACTTGAGATAGTGTCAAGGAGACTTGTCTTCATTTGTGTTTTTTGTATTTTCATGCTCATGCTCCATCTTTTTGGCTCACAGTGGAGGTGTAATGATTTACTTTGATCGCATTGAGGTGGTGAACTATCTTGTTCCCTCTGCAGGTACATTTATTTGCACAATGCACACTAGAGATTTATAAATAATACATTCATTACTGGAGACACTGGAACATTGTCCACAGAACCCTCCAAGCCCTTTTTGGTAGGGCTTACAGTGGCTCTGTGAAGTTAAAGGACAGCACTGACTGTAAATGTGTTTTTTATCCTCTCTTTTCATATCTCTCGTCGTCATCTCTGCTGCAGTGTATGGCATTGTGAGAAATTTCACGGCTGACTACGACAAAGCCCTGATTTTCAACAAAGTTCACCATGAGCTGAATCAGTTCTGTAGTGTGCACTCACTGCAAGAGGTCTACATAGGTCTATTTGGTAAGAACAGTGCTTTGATGGCCTGATACAGGAATAGTTTTTATAATGGGTGATCGCATACATCTTGTTTTAGCATTAAAACCTTAACTTTAACTCTTTGTTTACATTTGCTATAAATCCAATTATTGTTTTTGAGAGTTTTGCATTGTAGGATAATTCCAGCCAGGGGCGGACTGACCAGCCAGTAAGACATTCTGTCAAAGTCCAGAATGGCCCTCCCAGTTACGGCCTACGGTTGCGACCAGTGGAGGACTTATTATAAACCCGACTGCATGCAACGCGAAGGCAATAGCGAGTCGGACAATTATGCATGTAACGCAGGGCTAGTAAGCTGGTGGACCGTGAATCATTTTTACCTGGCCAGCCTTAACATTTCAAATAAGTAGAGAGACTTTAAGAACGTTGTACTTTAAATGCGCCTCCTCCTGAATGCGATTGGAATTCACTCGAAGATGTGATAATAGCGTTCAGTTTCTTGTACAGATCAGTTGACTCGCTTTATAAGATGCTAATTTAACAACACAAGGGGCAGGGATTACTTTTGTGTTGACTGTATTTGCGTTTTTTACTTTATTGATTTTACTTTAATTAATTCAACCAAATATCTTCCTAAATATCTTCTTGAAAAAACAATGCCAACCACATCTTTGTTGTACTGGAGGACTGTGGGTAAATTTAATAGCAATTTTAGGGTAAAGTAACGCATTAAGGAAAATTAAATAGACAATATCCCTTTTAATTCAATATCATGAAAAGGCACAACTACTGGCTGCAATAATTGTCTGCATGTTTTATTATAAGTAACGGCAAAAAAACAGTATTAAAGGAACAAAACATAATAAATAATAGAAGAAATGAGGATATGGTAAAAAACTGGCCTGCATCCTATTTATACTTTTAGAATCTGGTCCTCAAAGAAAAGTATTGGAAGACCCCTTATGTAACGCAACGCATACAACCACGAGCCCCCCCGTCTACAGTTTTGGTTGGGGGCTGATGCCTTCAAACACTCCGCATCCATCCAACCCCTGTCGACAAAATTGGTGGAGGGCCACTGTGGGCAGAAATATCTAGGGCCGAATTTGCTTCCCAGTCCGCCCATGATTCCAGCGTTATGGATGTGATATTTTCACTCTTCCAGATCCATGTGTTTCTATTTTTCTTAACCCTTTTGGATAGAGAAATCAGAAAAATATCAGTCTATACACGTTTTCTATAAATATGTATACCTTATTGATGTGCTAGGAAGGGATATTTTTGATCCATACTTTGGGGATTACGATGTATAAAAGAGCACAAACATGAAGCAATAATACCCAACAAATGGAGAATAGTCTTCATACAGCATAAAATATAAAGTTATTATATTTTAATATGCCCATTTATGGGAAATATGAGCTGTTATGAACGTGACAGTTTTGAAAGTAGCACTTGACTAAGGAAAAATAATGCATAAAGTGCTTTAAAATCTTTGAGAGCTCAGTTAGATATTTAAACCACCAAATTTTAACATTTGAGCTATTAGTATGTTGAAGTCCTTTGGTAAAAACAGGGTTGACATTTGCTTAAAATTGTCTTGTAGTGGCTTTAAATGTCTACTGTAAAATAAAATAAAACAGGCATAGTTCAATTCTGCTTTATAATAACGGGTTTAATGCCCTCTAGTGGTGCCCTTTGGGTTAACACACTTTGTGCAGTGCGTAGCTCCTCAGCTGCTGTTAATTTGTTGCACTTTTGTGATGAGAAAATGATGTATGAACTAAAGTATGTGTGTACAAATGTCAGGTAAAATAACCTCTTTTTTTTTTTTAGATCAAATAGATGAGAATTTGAAGCTCACTCTGCAGGAAGATCTCACCATCTTGGCACCTGGAATCATTATTCAGGTGCTGTTTCTCCGGCATTTCATTCTTTTTTCCACTTCCAATAAACAGTTATTGTAAATAACATTTTGTCTTTTACTCTCAAAGCAGGGCTAAGGTAAACAATTCACTAGGAATAACAATAATTTTATGTAACTACTTTAAACTTGTACTGAATTGCACTTCTTGCTGTACCTTTGAGCTACTCTATAACTTCTTTCTGTATTTGCTTAGGGTTTCTCATGCTTTATTTTGCTTCGGCTTGGCAAGATTTAGTTTCCTCTGTCAAATCCCTTGGTGTAAGCCCAGAGTTTAAACAAAATAAGGCAAAGAAGCTTAGCATGTTTTCATTTGAAAATGAACAATGCCGGTGTTTTTTTTCTACATTTACTGCAAGTGTTTATATGAATCATTCATGGTGCCCAAATTAACATTGAGTTGATAAGTCATCCACAATTTTTTTCGGTCTGCTTGATATTTGATGAGTCACTTATGGAGTATTTGAACACATATACTTACTACTTCCAATTTGTGTGTTGCCTCCTGCTGTTTGATTTTGCCCTTGGCCCATCCAGCAAATAAAGATGTTCTGAAACTGCACACATCAAAGTTGTTGCGTAACAAGGTTTTCGTGGGAAAATAGTTTTGGCTTCTATAGTTTTAATCATCCTCTTTTTTTTTCCTCATAAGCAGGCGGTCCGTGTTACCAAACCAAACATTCCAGAAAGCATTCGCAGGAACTATGAACTAATGTGAGTTTGCAAATGACATCTGGCTCTGTTAATGATCTAGTTGAGTTTGAAACCGGGTTACTTGCTCTGTGTCTAAACACTGCAGTCTTTTTTTTCAGTATTTGTTTCAGTGCTTATCATCTTGATTCATTAAAAGTGATCACCTTTTTTTACGTCTGTTTGTCTCTCAGGGAGAGCGAGAGGACAAAGCTACTCATTGCGGCTCAGACACAGAAGGTGGTGGAAAAGGAGGCGGAGACTGAGAGGAAAAAGGCAGTCATAGGTGAACAAGCATATTTTTTCTATTCAGGTCCATCATTTTTAGACTGGATTGGATATAGATGAGGTCACTGCACACATTGAAATTAATTTATTGCACTCTGTCCTTCTCTTAAATGTGCAGAGGCAGAGAAGGTGGCTCAGGTGTCTGAAATAAAGTTTGGACAGAAAGTTATGGAGAAAGAAACTGAGAAAAGGATTTCAGAAATTGAAGGTGGGTTTTTATGAGTTTGCATTGGACTGAAGGAAAAAGAGCGCGGGGGAATTTTCCCCATTCTGACTAAATAAGAAGTTAAAATGTAGACAAAAGTTTCTCTTTGGTTCTTGGTAATGGCATTAGATGGTGTTAGATGGGGGTTAAAAAATGTCTTTTGAGCAAATTAAATGTTTGTGGACAAAAACACTTAATGTTTTGAGTATAATTTTGTCCAAGATAGATCACATTTAAATTAGATGTATACATAAAAAATCTGCACACAAATTCTTAAATTAAGTCTATTTTTAAAAATAGTATTGTTTTTTATGAAGATACTGTAGCTTTACTATAGTGGCCTTTACTCAGACAGTTTCTGCACATCTCATGTTAATCTTGAGTTTTTACAGAATAGAAGCGCACCCTTCAAATATCCTTCTTCTTTAGTTTGATCACATTTATAAAAGACAGACAGCTGTATGGTTATTTCCGAAAACATACAATCCTGCACGCATGCAGAGGGGTGGAACTAAAGCACGTGCGCACCCATTGCCAACAAAGCAAACACGTATGACATATTTCACTTACTGCGCGTGGCTCATTTCCGGCATCTTTTAGCGCTGGGACCGAGCCATCTTTCAGTTTCAAACGATCTCCAAGTCCAGCATTATATCCACTGTTTATATAATGTCCTCACCAAAATGCATTGAACAAACAAACACAGCTGAACGCAGTGCTTTCTAGCTGGTTGACGTGTGCGCATGCTCATTCTCCCGCTCTCCTTGGTTGACGTGTGGGTGTGCTCTTTCTTTTTGCGCTGGCGTGCTGACCCATGTGAGTGCTTTTCCGAGACAATTGTCCAATAAGGGACTAAGAATAGTTGTTACTAAACAGATTTCCATGTAAAAAAAATGCTGGGGGAGTGTATCGAGCAAAGAAATATTATGTAATACGTCCAACTCGTTTTCTGACAAGTTGATTTTATCAAGCATGAGAAGACAACACTTTTAACATTGTAATGTAGTCAGATGAGCTGCCAGAACAATAAATAATTTATAAAAACTAAAGAACAATACAAATCAGAAAACTTAACAGGATTTGTTTGAATGTAAGAACTTGTTCTCTACACTACACTGCAGACAGACACTCGCAGATGCACACACTCGCAAACGCACACACTTTTGCAGACGCACACACTGACAAACACTGACACACACACACACTCTCTCTCAAATTCACTTGAAGCTTATTCATTCAATTACTACCATCATTGTAGTAAGTGCAAGCTTCATTTATACACCACATTTTAACAAAGCTTAAGATGACCAAGAGCTATAAAAGAACTTTAAAATTAAATTAAAAAGTACAACACACACAAATATATTTGTCAATAATAACCTATATGGGAGAAAGCACAGAATAGCCTATACACTGCAAAAATTGCTTTTCTAACTTAGTAGTTTTGTCCCGTTGTCAGTCCAAATTTAAAAAAAAATCTTATATCAAGAAACATGTACTAGACACATGAAAAAGCATAAGAAATGATGTCTTGTTTTCTGAAAAAACACGTCAAATTAAGTGATTGTTTGCTTAAAGCAAGAAAAATTATCTGCCAATGGGGTACAAAAATAATCTTAATGAGATATCATTTCAAACAGAAGTTTTAAGCATCAATTAATTTTCTTGTCTAGTAATCTTGATTTAAGATTTTTTAGATATTTGGACTGGAAATTAGACAAAATTACTAAGGAAGTTTTGCAGTGTAGCTATACATGACAACAGATTGATAAATGAATGGTCCAAAAAAGGCGAGTGAATAAAAACGTGTCTTTAGTCTTACAATGCAAAGCGCAAAGTAACTACACCACCCCTGATTATACTGTTATTAACGAGCTAATGCTAACTTGTGATGCTTGTCAATCTGGATAACGAGTAAACATCCGCACCAGGGACATTACGTTCTTCACTTCGAAACGGAACAAAAGTAGGATTCTGTAGTGACTTAACCTGCTGTTGAACTCCCTTCCTCCTATGAAACACCATTGCACATCCCCTTTAAAAATGTATATATATGTATTGGCAAATGTGTAGAGGAGGACAAGCAAAGTTTTAATTATATTATACATTTTTTGTTTTTTATTGGTCTTTTTACTAGAAATTATACCGGGTGAGAAAGAGACACACTACGCACATACTCTAGCTGTTAATGCAGATGACAAATTAAATGAAATGGGAAAGATTTTAAACGTAAATAAAAGCTCATCACAAATGTGTAAAAACTCTTGTGGTAAACATTGTGGTTTGTGCACACACTGTAAGTTTGCTGTGCTCTTTTTCAGAATGACAAACACTATAAAGTTAGGTCTTATCAACTGGATCACTCTCCTCACAGAAATTACAGGAGCAGTCAGATACAATGGTCTTGAAGTAGTTTGTCACTTCTCTCAGTGTGAAGAGAAATGTGTTATTAATTTAAACCATCTTTAAACACTTACAGTTTCATACACTGTCTGGCTAGTTGATGAATGACAGTATGTCTTGCCATCTGTTCATTTGGCAGGATATGCATGACACATGTTTTTTTTTTCCCCCCATATAGTAGTTATGGAAAAAGAGGATCACTCAAGACACTATGTATTATGAGAATATGTCATACAGTACACACTAAAAATGTTGGGTTATTTTCAACAGAGTGATTAATCAATGGACAAACCTTATTGTTGGGATATGAATTAACCTAATACTGGGTTTTTAATCCATTGTTGAGTTTATCCATTTAGTGTGTACATGCAGATATGGAACAGCAAGCAGTCGTTTTCTTGGACTCTCTGAAGCTTAGGTCTCTTGAGTTTAGATGTTTAGAGGAATCCAAAAAGAGATATTTTTCAAATTGGTGTGGTGTCTGAAAGAGTCTGCTTTAATTCTGCGGACAGACTTAATAAGTCCCAATTTTTTGTTTTAGTTTTTGCAACTGATGCGGTTTACAGGATTTTGTTAAGTCAGACTGGCAGATTTTTCCAGTAATTTGTGCGTATATTGAGCTTTGCAATAACAAAAGTGTCATGATTTAGTCTTGAACATATTCTTCATGTTACTAGCTCCTGGTATCTGTTGTTCTGTCTCACAACTGTTATTATTGTATGTCTACAATTTAAATAAACTTTCTGCTGCTTATTTGCTAGTAAGCTTCCATGTCAAAGAAGAACCATTATATGATCCAACTATGATCTCACAAGTGTGTAACCCTGGGATTAGAAGTCTGTGATCATCCGCTTTTCACAGAAGTCTATTATTGGATTTACGGGAAAACCTATGAAATGGAAGCCAAGTGTGAGCGCAGGCTGAGACTTCATGTTGGAAAGGATAGTGTATTATTTTATGAGATATTTGGACTATGAAATGTTTCTAATAGCAAGAAATACATACAGTATGCTTGTGCAATAAAACAAGCCATTACAGACGCAAAGTCTTTGGCTGGTTTTGGACAAAAACTCAAATTTGAAAGAATAAGAGTTTCACTCCAAGAATCATGTGTTTTCAATTACTTCAATGTCTGCCGATTATACCTACAGTAGAAGCTATTGTACAGTAGGTTATATAATAGGATGTCATTGTTTATTGTAACAAATTATGTTGTATTACAGCTTATATTGTGTGTGTGAACAAGACAAAGGGCTGAATTTGTTACATATAGTAACAGGACGAATACTAGGTCAGTGCATAAAGGTTTACTGAATGAATGATTATTGGAACTTTACTTTTAATGGCCTGGTATATATTGTGTTGTCTTGTACTTGGATGTCTGCTGTTCTGTTCTGATATGATCTATCCAGCTGGCAGTGAATCTGATTTTGGCTTGTGGTTGCACTCAATTGGTAATCTTTGCTTGGTTTCGAATGTTGGTTTTAAAAATATACAACATTTGAGAAAGAGGAACGAGGATGTTTACCTTAGTGTTCATTAAACAGCAATGTGGCTGCACATGTGGTTTTGATTTATGCAAACAAGCAAAAGATGATTTGTTAGTCTTGAAGTTTGGGTGAAGTGTCCGGGTATGTGTGTTGATAGATCCAACTCCTGGATAAGGCTTGCAGATCTTATAGATTTAGGAATGTGAGTCCAGTTTCACTTCATCTCTCTCCGTCAGGAACTTATAAAACCTGGAAATATCAACTCCGTTGTGAGTAGGGGTGTAACGATGCACTCAGCTCATGATTCGATACATATCTCGATGCTGGGTTCACGATACCATACACATCTCGATATTTTAAACAAAATTAAACTGAAATACAAATAACATTTATTTTCAAAATATTAACAATTTAGTAACTTTTTTGCTGTACATACAATTTAATAAAGAATTTTAACATTTTAAGGCTTAACTGAAATTACAATTAAGATCAGTGTCAATTTTGACAGCAAATTTTGACTAAAATGCAATTTAGTTTGTCATCCCATTTTATCATAGTCTAGTTTATAGTCTATTTGATTGTAAAGGAAAGTAAGACTTTCTTTAAAGCACGTGAAAAGACCGATTGTGTCTTGTGCTTCCTCTTCTTCCAGAGACTTCTCTCTCTATAGCGCAGAGTAGGTAGCGTCTTGACCGCTCAACGAAAAGAATTAGATATATCGTAAAATATCCCCATCTATCCACGATGCGTATCGTAACATTTTTTTGTATCGCGAAAAATCAAAATAAGAAATATCGTTATAATACTTTAACCCAACCACCAGTTAGATACAGAACTGAACAGCAGGCAGGAGGCGACTACCAAAAGAACATTGTAGCCAATCAGAAGTGAGGTGCACAGTGCACAGGACGGACATTAGCCGAGCTGAGCACTGACGAAAGTGAAAGATGGGGGTAGGGGTGTGTTGTTTTTGTGATTTGAACATCAACAACAGCTAAGAGAAATCAGACACCCTGTCTTTAAATAAACAGAAAAATTAATTATTGAATAATCTCAGTTGTGCTTTAATTCTCAGTCCAGCTCTGTCAAACTTCGTCTGACTAGAAACGGATTCAATAGCCGTTGTTATCAAATCAAGATTACAGTATCAAAACATTGTCTTGTGACGCTATTATGAACCTTTAGATGGAGAACATTGGATACTCGTATCAGCATAAGACACAATACAACTCCCAACCAGGTTAAACAATACTGAAAATGAGGACGAAATGTAACAAATAATATGAATAAAAGTGAATAATAAAATGAATGAATGAATGCATATGATAAATAAATATTGTAATAAATGAGATGAATGAAATAGAATAATGAAATTAAACAAGAAGCAAGTTATCCTTCTATCCAGATCTATCAGTGTGAAACGGGATAGTTCAAATAAAATCATAAAGTAATCATAGTGACATTAAATTTACAAAAGCAATGACAATCGTTCATCACCTGCCTCTTAAGGAAAGTTTCTGGGAAAGCCCTATAAAGGAGAAATATTGAAATCCTGCTTGAAAACAGATTAATGCTGCCGTTTTTGTGCCGTTCGTTTTGCTCTCACATTCATCTCCTCTCCGTCTGTCTCCCTGGTGTCACAGACAGCGCTTTCCTCGCCAGTCAGAAGGCAAAAGCAGACGCCGAGTTCTACACTGCACAGAGAACAGCTGAGGCCAATAAGGTAAAGCATCACAGGATTCCTAAAATAACACTTAATTTTTAGCGTTCTGTGAAATACTACATTTTTAACTCTTACTTTTATTCCTGTCTGTTTTGTTGCAGCTGAAGCTGACCCCTGAATATCTCCAGCTGATGAAATATACTGCAATAGCAACTAACAGTAAGATTTACTTTGGAAGTGAGATCCCTCACATGTTTATGGATTCGGGACCAGGAAGCTCCTCCACAGGTGCCGCCAAAGCCATAGATGCTCTGTCAGAGGGGATACTGGACAGAGAATAAACAAACTTGTAATAAAAGATCAGGGAGTAATAGGCAGTTGGTATGCAGCATTGGAAGCTCACTTTGGTAAAACGAACATGGCACTGAATCGGTGGGGTAAAACATTACACCTGCGGTTTATCAGGTGTGAAGTAGACTCTGGTATCAGTGCTTAACACATAGTAAGGGAGTATTTTGCAGTACTTCTGAACAGAATGAAAGGAAAATCGTGATTTAATTAGAATTTGAGTTTATAACCGAATGGATTATAAGTGTGATATTTTTAGAGCAAAGGATTTAATCATGTTTAAGGGCCGTTCGCACTGTGACAATAACTGTAGCCTAAACTACATTGGTAACTATACTGGTGTTACAGTCATAAAGTCTACAGTATAAGGAGGGGAGGAGTCACTGTGAGACAAAATTAGGCATAGTTGACCGATCACAGGAAACCGATCACAGCGCCGGATACCATTTGGCATGTTGTTTTATTGTTCTTCAACTGGAACAAATTGTTCTGAACTGAAGGCGATCCAATCTTAATTGTTATAGTTGTGGTTTGGATGCTTCTATTCTTTTACATTTACTCATTTCAACAATTTATCTTCAAAGTTATAGTTATCGTCAATAGTGTGAACGTCCCTTAGCTATGCACCATCAGTCTAAATTTTGGAAAAACTATTCAGATTTTTTCCATCTTTTGAAAGAATAGTAAACTCATCAAAGTTATATGAAGTTTGACAGATGTAACTTTTGTGATTCCGAATTATGTTGTGACTAAAAATGTTAAATTTCAGCATCTTCAAAGTTGCCACCCTTCGGCTAGAATTTGCAGAATCGTTCTTTGGCATTCAGCTTCTTGAGCTTTTAACCTGGGTAGCTTTTTAAAGAGTTTTGATTGAAGGAGTTCCCAATCTATTCAATGCTCTTTTCGGCAACTTATTTGCGTCATTTAGTTTATAAGTCATCCATTTAAAAAAAATATGTTGGCACATTTATATTTTTTGTCTATACAATAAAATTTTGTCTTGAGATTGAAAGATTTTTTAAATCATTGAAAACTTTTAAGTCAAGCGTTTCCAAACATTTGACTGCACTGTATATTACATTTTATAAAAAGAAATCAAGTTGATTCATAAATGTGCTTGCGACATTTATCAAGATTTCCAGTGTCTTAAATGATCTTATACCTCAGGGACTTGCCTAAGTTTAATGGGTCTAAATGTCATTTGGTCTGTGAAAGCTCTTGAACACTAAACAGACTATAGGATAAGAATTCTTGCGTTTGTTTCTGTCTTCTGTGTTTTTTTTTTCAAGAATGTCAAAAATCTCAACATCATGGAAAAGTTGTGATGTTGAATCAAAGACATTTAATGTAGCAATGACATGAGAACAATATAGCCAGCTATAGCTTTTATTGCCTTTGGTATTGTGATCTCAGTTCTAATTTTGTTTAGAAATGTTTCTTTGTGTCTGTCTGCTCACTGCTGTTGACCTTTAAGAGTTCAGAAAATCTGTGTGATGTTTCTCACAAAGTGGAATCGTCATTCTCTTTGTAATCTACATATCACTGCTGTCCTTTAAACACTGTATATCCATATTTTGTGATTTGATTTTTTTGCCATAAATTATTATTATTGGTTATCCTTTGTTCATAACTGGGTTTTGCAAATATCTATACTAAACCTATGATATGCAGTATTAAAAATACTTGTCAGCTTTGACATCACTGTGTTGAATCATTTAAAAAGTAATAATTTGGAAAAGGTTTTGTTAGGAGAGCGACAAAATATTTGTTTTCAGCGAGCTGTGTTTAAACGGTGTTCTATAATTAAGATTTTCTCTGAAGCTCTTTCATGCAGTATATGAACAAAAATGTCATATCCATTGGATTTATTTCATTTTTTTTTTTTTTAAGTTAAGTGTATTTAGAATCAGACTAGAAAACATATTTTATCATTCTTATATTGTACCTCCCAATAACTTTCCTGGGCATTAAAAGCTTGTCAACATATGTAGGAATGAATGGCAGTCTTTAGATTTCCAGAACAGAAAGGTTTTAAAATCAGTCGGGTATGTACATGTCTACAGTCATGAAAGGTGACTTGAAAGCTGTAGAGCTGTAATGAAAGATCTTTTATAAATGTTTAAATGAACAGCATACCTCAAAAAATTGAAGTGGTATTGTAACTGGTCTAGCATTCTAGATCCTTGTGGGAATGTTTTAAGTAGACTTACATGTGTAGAGTTGTGTGGGGTGGTTTGTTTATATAAACTGATTTGACACCAGAGCAAATTGTGTAATACTATTTTCGTTTTGGATATCGAGATTGATAACTGTTTTAACTCTTGCATGTGTGTGTGGGTGTTGCTTCATTACTGAATACATTCAAAGGGAATTATATAAAAAGGAATTGTTTTCTGATGCATCTTGCATGCATTTCATTCCACAAAATTTTCTCAGGAACCAAGAGTGTACTGAATAAACAGTACATGAAAGACCAAAGTCATTGGTGATCCACTTGTGTTTTAGTTAAATGTGCAGTAATGTTTGTTCTGAATTAAAAATAAAATGTCTACCATTTGATACCAATAAGTATTATTTGAAAGCTCAAGATTTACTATTTGAACAATGTTTTCAAATGGCAAAAACATTAAAATGTTATTATGATGTCTTGGAAGGCAATATCAAAACATGCACATTAATTATATTTCAAATGATAATTTTATTTAATTGTGTAAATCTTTGCAAGTCATCTGTACATATTGAAGCATCTCCAACTCTCTTGTGGATTTGTTTTATTTTAACACTTTTTTTAACAACAAACAGATCTTCAAGTATATAAGATTAGGTCTATTAAGAGTTAAGAACCGCATCTGTTTCATGCCCAAAAGAGGCTGACTGGTGGTATTTTTAACATGGGGGGGAAACATTTTCTTTAGGCAAAAAAAGTGTTTCTCCCTAATTTGCTGTGAACGTTTATTGCATATACTAGTGCTGATTTGCTGGGCTGACACCTTTTTAATGAAATCCTTTCCCAGCTGGTTAACATCTGGATTGACATTTAAGACAATTGTGACTATTATAACACCAGCTGCTGCTTTGTTTCATAGAGTAATTTAAAAAACCTTTTGCTGTTTCTTCAGACACCCGGATTGCAGACTAAGAACCACAACAACAACAATTTCAGTAAATTAAAAATGCCTTATGCTGCCATATAAAAATGTCTTTGCTAAACAAAAAGTAATAAGATTATAAGATACTAGAAACTTTTCCCAAAAATTGGCCTGGACTATTAGGTTTGAACTGGGGGTGATGACTTATTTTCAAGGATACTTCTATCATTGTTGACACAATTTAAACTATTAAGACAGCACAAGCTTTTTACAGTGGTGTTTAAAAAACGGTATCTGTGTAGTATGCAGAAAATTAAAATTCAATTAGTATTGCAACATAAACTAAAAGAGCACTCCCTGGAATCACATTTTTCAGCCTTTAGTTAGTGTGTAATGTTGTTGTTAGAGTATAAATAATACCTGCAAAATGATAAAGTTCAATGCCAAGCGAGATATTGTCAGAATTTGCTTTCTAAGGACTACAGAGAACTGCTGGATTGGACTACAGCACTCTACTTCCGGGGTACATGATGTCACGATGCTTTTAATAACCTTCGCCAACAGGAATATGCCAAAAAAGGGGCGAGGTAGAGAAGAGGAAAAGCTGCTGGAGTAGTGTTTGGTTATCAGAGATTGTAAACATTTAACTGAGCTACACGCTAAACTACTTTCACTTTCATCACAGTCCTACAGCTGGTAATAAGAATTCAGCTACACACATTCTAAGATTACCAACGAACAGTGTACGCATACCTCTTCTATGAAACGTCCATTGAAGTCCTGCTTGCAAATGATTCCTGGTCAATCTGCTTGTTATATTATCCGACCCTTATTCATAAACTTTGGCTTTTAGCAATAAACAGTAACAATGGCGTCAACTTCACTTTATCAGTTAAAAAAAAGTGAAGTTGACACCATTGTTACCGTTTATTGCTAAAAGCCAAAGTTTATGAATACGAGACCAATCACAACACCCTGAGAAGCGGAAGCCAATCACGAAAGACCTGGTCAGCTTTACCAATCAGAGCGTTTCGGAAAGAGGGAATTTATATAGACCGGAAGAAATCCAGTCATTTTGTTAAAAGATGGACAGCGGTGAACAATAGACTTGAAATATGTGAAATATAAAACTTTTTTTTTTATTAGGAACATGAACGTCCATTGTTAAACATCCAAAAAAACATATTCTAAGCCTCTGATATAGACAAAGACTGGGTTCCTTAAAATTCCATTAAAGATGGGAGAACACGCAGTTTCTGCAAATCTCATATTGATCTTGAGTACCTATACTGTGGTATTGCATTCTTCTTATCTTCGAAGAGTGTTTAGTTTGATCAAATTAATAAAAGAGAGATACATCTGTACGATTATTTCAGGAAAACGACTTGCTGCTTGAGTCAGGCAGGGAGGATGAAACTACAGCGTATGGGCCTGGTCTTTCGCACGGTGGATGACACGTGGGTGTTGTTACGGGAGAATGGCTAATAAAAGGAACAGGATTCCTGTTATGAAACAGGGATCCAGACTTTTAAAAAATATTCCGAAAGAACATGGAGTGCTGGGGGAGTTTATCGAGCACAGAAATACTGCGTCATAAATAGTAAATAAAGAAGTCAGAATACAAGAAATACCATGTTACCCCATCTTTAAGATTATGAGTTTCACATTTCTCAGTATCCTCAGTGGGTGATTGAAATATATGTCTGAAATAATATGTATGTACTGATATAAAAGAAGTACAAACTTCTTAACTCTTAAAATATGTAAATAGATGGCTTTCTGATCAGAAAAACACTTTGTAATGACAGGATTGTATGTTTGTTTCCTAAAAAAAGCCATTTCTATTGAAAAAGCTATTCTCTTCCTTTTAAGTCTTCTCTAAGATTATTTAATTGAGCGTGATGTAAATACTTGGAATGGAACATACTGTATGGTCACTTACAGTGATAGAGCACAGTGCAGCATTTAATATATACTGTATATATTATATATATAATATATCTTAGAGAAGACTTAAAAGGAAGAGAATAGCTATTTCAATAGAAATGGCTTTATTTAGGAAACAAACATACAATCCTGTCATTACAAAGTGTTTTTCTGATCAGAAAGCCATCTATTTAGTGAGTATATAAGATACAGTTTGCTACACACTTTTTCTGTGGATGCCATCCTCTCAGCAGAAGATCTTAGCTAAAAGATGATATCGCTGATATAAATTTACTTCGCTGCAAATCTATAGTTAATACAATTTTATCATTTGTAAGAATGGGAGGCTCAGCCATTCTCATCTCTCACAGAAAATCATTATTGAGGCTTGAGGAAAATGTGTTTCCAAAAAGGAAAGTCCTTCTGAACTAGACTTGTCCCTTTCTATTTTTATAGTAGTTTTCTGACCGGGGAAAATAAACATACAGTAGGCTACATTGCATAAACCTGCCCTGAAAAAACGATTTTGTGGTATAGTAAATGTTATGCAAAAGTTACAACAAGGTATTAGAAGGTGTGAACTTGGAATTGTTGAGTAAAAACCTATAATACATTTTTTGGATGATAGAATAAAGTGAGTGTATTCAAGGGCAGTCGTGTCCTTATGGTAAGAGAGTCGGACTAGTGACCAGAAGGCTTCCTGGATTGATTCTGAGGGACGGCGGGTAAGGACTGAGGTGCCCTGGAGCAAGGCACCATAACCCCACTTGCTTCCCAGGTGCTGCAGTGATAGCTGCCCCCTGCTCCAGGTGTACGTGTGTTCACGACTTGCTGTGCATGTGTTCACTACGCAGTGGATGGGTTAAATACAGAGCTCACATTTCGGGTATGGGTCACCATATCTGACAAATTGGTCACTTTCATAAATGATATACTTTATAATATAATCATTTATATTTATAACAAAGCAGAAAAACATTTAAAATTCATGTAGAGTCTTATTAATCATCCAGATGCATGCGCAACAGAGCCTCATAGGCAGGGCATAATTTTGAGTGCATCTGTAGTTTAGTCATCCTGGCTACAAATATGATAACTTAAGCACAGAAACTGTGGATAAACGGCTTCGAATTACTACTGTATGTTTATGCAGTTTTTGCCATGTTATTTTACAGTTTTGTTTTAAGCATGTGGAAAGGTCCGATTTTTTTCTGAGGGAGCAGTGCATCATCCACAGAGCAGGTTTGCAATGTCCGGGGAAATAAAAAATGGCTGAACTCAAGTCCACCTTTATCGACTCCAAGACCAAGACTAGTTGAGACCGAGTCTAAAGAGGTTCGAGTCAAGACAGAGACAGAAAAAAGAATCCTCTTCAAGACCAAATGCTTTATTTGTAATGATGAAAAAGCGATCAAATGAGGCCATTTTATTTACTTTAGGTATAGCAATTTTACCAAGTCATAAAAAGCCGAAGTGCAACTTCAGATTTTGAGTTTTTTTATTGTAGGGTAACATGTACGTTCTGAGCTGCCAATCGAAAGTTTTTCCATTCTCAGCTTGTTGACTTGTCAGTGTTAACTGAATTGAATAAACATCACTTGCAACCATAATTAATTTGGAAATAATTTAGAAGTTTCCACAAACCATCATTATTTTGATCAGTGTTTGATCAGTATTATTGCTATCAGTTGGGCTCTTGATTCTTGTGCTTTAACATTCGGTTTTCATTGTCTGTTATAACAGTGTTTTAAAAAACAATTGTTCAGGCAATGAAAACTAAGATCCATTGGGATCAGGTGAGAATGACTGTAGTCTCAGTTACCTAAATAATTGCTCATGAGTGCAATGTGTTATTGATTTCTGAGGACTGTATGATAGTACAGTGTTAAAGCAGTGGTATGGCTTATTATGGTTCTTTGAATTGACAGAAAACACACGCACACAAAAAACTTTAAATTGGTGAATCAATCAAACATCAAGAATCCTGGTATTAACTGGTGTGATGCGCATATGCAAGGCGCGGTGTGGCTTAGTTCATGTTGATGTCACCAAGAGGAAAAGAATCACGCGTGAGTGTACAACAGTTGATTCTTCCCGCTGCCAAATATCACGTTTGAACAGTTTAATACGCAGTCTAGAACTACTAAAACATTGAAGTGCTTGTACACATTATACATTATGCAAAATATTTGACCATGCTTATTTCTTAAGCAAGTTTTTGCATGTCTTACGAAGAGAAAACATGTTTCTCATCCATTTCCGTTCGTGGCCTCAAGCATACATGGGATCTTTTTTAAAAGGACACTTCACCCAAAAATAAAAGAGTTTCTTAATGTGTATTCATACTCGGAATGAATTCCTGCCAACTCAAGAACGCGACATGTTCTCAAAAGTGTGGGGAAGGAGCGTCTGACAGTTAGGCTACAGAACAGGGAGGGACATAGCTCAGATCATACAAAGAGGAAAATATAGCGGTGTTATGAGACAATACATCCAAATTATGTTTTTACCAATGTTTTGTACTAAGGTGTACATTATGCAATAGTCTTCGCTAAATAGGACTATTTGTTATAATCCCACTATTTCAGCACAGTTGAATTGTCCAATAGGACATTTCCCACGCCTTATGGAGGTGGAAGCAGTCAAGAATGTGAATAGAGGAAAGTAGGTTTGAGGTTTCCCTGGTTTGTCGGGTAGGCATCCTCTGTGTTTGGAGGATAAATTATTATAGAAAATCACAGCATACTTACCTTTCCATGCCGTTATCAGAGAGACATCTCATGAGTTGTCCCAATTTCATTACATTATCCTGAGTGAAAGATCCCTTTTGGTGAGATGCTGCTGATTATGCCCTTTGTATGGTTCCCATCAATGTGACATATCATCAGTTGTACACCTCAGTCTAATAGGGTGTTTTCAGCCCTTTATCACAAGACACCCTCAGCCAAGGAAGGCCCACCGCAGGTTGATCAGACCTGGGTGTGTGTCGCATTGTTGCAAGGTCTTCTGGCAACCCATGCTGTGTCCATCCGCCTAAACCACAGCCGTTGTCTTCTTCTTTCTGCACCACTGGCCAGTTTTTGATTATCCTCCACCGGACCAGTCCTCTGAGAGTGACCTATTTGTCAGCTATGGTGACCTCTGCATTTAACCCATCCAGTGAGTAGTAAACTCATGCACTGCAAGTCATGAACACATATACACCAGAAGCAGTTGGCAACTATCACTGCAGCTCAAAGGCACCACAGTTGTTAACTGCCGGCCCTGAGAATAGAACCAGCACAAGTCCGTGTCTCTAACCATTAGGCCACGACTACCCAAACCGTTAATGCGCGCTCACTAGCCCAGGTGGGATGGTATAACATTACAACACATTACCAAAATCAACGCAACCACACAAGCCAACCCTTTGGATATGGCTTATATAGCCCCACTGGCTCCGTTAATGCAAGCTCAGTGCCCCCATTCCCGTATGGCATAACATTACAAATATTACCAAAGATTTCATCGCAACCATACAAGCCAACCCGTTGCCTAAGGCTGTTATAGCCCAAGTGGCTCTGTTAATGCATTTCAGTGCCCCCGGTCCCGTATGGCATAACAATACAATACAACACCATTTTATTACGTGGTCACTTGGCAGCCCATATTGCATCCTTCTTTTTCAACCACAGCCAGTGGCTGCTTCTCTCAGCGACAGTGGCAAGTCAATTTAACCATCCTCATTTCTTATGCAAGTTTTCGCATGTCTTACGTGGCCTTGAGTACACATGGGATCTTATTTAAAGGGACTTTCCAACCAAAAATGAAAATTCTGTAATGAATTTCTCAAATTTTTCCTAACCTGTATAAATTTCTTTGTCAGGTTGAACACAATGATATTTGTTACAATGTTAGCTACTGAACATTATTTGGCGTCATTGACTACCATAGCAGAAAAAAATGGTAGTCAAAGGTCACCCAGAATGGTTTGCTTTCCTAAATCCCCCAAAAACATATTTTGTGGTCAACAGAACAAAAAATATATGTACAATATAAAAACCATTCAGAAGTAAATATAGCAATAGAAACGTCTGTTGGCAGTGATTAACTTTGATTTGACACTGGAACATTTTTTGGCTAATTTTCATTCCTTTTGGGTGGGTTTTGAGGGGTAATTGGGCTGGAAATATTTCATGCACCTTGCAACCCTGGGCCCTCCATGACTTTTTCTATCCCCTTTTTCTAACAACCTGTTGTGTGCAAGAAGTTTACAACACAAGGAACCATACAAAATTCCCTTGCATAAACCACTATTACAGTGCAAGAATACTGGGGATGGTTAACACTTATGAAAAATATTTAAGTATCTTCAACATACAAGCTCTAATCAACACATCCAATCTCATCACATTGATTGGACCCCAGGTTGGCTGACTCCTGGCTCCAATTATCTCTTGGAGAAGTCATTAGCCTAGGGTTTCACATACTTTTTCCACCCTGCACTATGAATGTTTACATGTTGTGTTCAATAAAATCATGAAAACGTATAATGTTTGTGCAGTTTTAGTTTAAGCAGACTGTGTTTCTCTATTGTTGTGACTTAGATAAAGATCAGAACACATTTTATGACCAATTTATGAAGAAATCCAAGTAAGCCCAAAGGGTTCACATACTTTTTCTTTCAACTGTACAGACTTAACATATTAACATGGTTTATTATTAAAATGGTTACATACACAATGGGAATAATGAAAGCAGAGAGACATTTTTCTACTAATTAAATATTAATTTCATTTCTGAAAGTACAGTACACATATATTTTTCTACGCAACATTGCAATTTCACAGACTTTACAAAGGTTCTTCTGAGACATTTTCCTCTAATGTTAATGTTTGAGACCTGACTACCTGGGGGGAGGGGACAGTAGTTTTTTTTATCAAGTCTTACCCCCCTCAAACTCATCATCTCCTTTTTGCTTCCATTTCCCTGCTTTGCACAAACAAATTATGATGTTCTTCTACAGGGGCCATTGATGGTTGAGTCAAAATATAACTATAGATATTATTTAGAAACCTACTTTAATTTAGTTATTTAATTTAATTTAATTTTGTATCGCTTAAAAAACAAACATAACTTAATTCAAATAATATACATTAATAATCACAAAAAGTACAATTGTAATTATCAGTGGGAAAAAAATCTTAAATACAATAATTTCACAGTTTTAACAGATTTCTTATTTTTAGTATGCATAATCGTATGCATTATGCAAATAATTTTCAATGTCATTAAGTATCAAAGAAAAAGGTTTTCTTGCTGACTAAATTTACACCAATGAATATCATATATAACCAGTGTAATCAGATAATAAGATGAATTATGTATACTTCACTTTCCACATTTTTTTGGAAAAAAAATCCAAATATATATGGAAGCCCGTTTCCGACAGGGTTGGGAATTTTTTGCAAGTCATAATAATGACTTAGTATCTCATAATAATGAGTCGACATTTCGGGGGGGGGGGGGGGGGGGGTGATTGTATGTGCCGTGTGCATTGTGTTACATCAGAGGTCTTTAACTACTTCTCTTTGAGAGCCAGATTCCAAAAGTATAAATTGGATGCAGGCCGTTTTTTTATGCATTCTGTCATTTTGCATTTCTAATAGCCTATTTATTGCGTTTTGTTCCTTTTATACTGTTTTGTTGCTGTTACGTATAGGCCATATATTAAAACATGCATACAAATATTGCTTCCACTACATTCATTTGTGCCTTTTCATGATTTTAAATTAATAGGGGTTATTTGGCGTTTTAATTGTGTTTAATATTCCTCAATGCGTTACTTTGCCCAATATGTGGATGGCATTGTTTTTTAAGAAGCTATTTATGAAGCTATTTTGGTTTTCAAAAGTAATTCCTGCCGCTCGTGACGTTAAATTAGAGTTTTATAAAGCGAGTCAATGGATCTGTGCAAGAAACTGAACGCTATTATCACATCTTCGGGTGAAATCCAATCGCATTCATGTGCCCCACCTACAGGCCATATGCTTTGTATAGTGCGAGTTCTTGGAGAGATGAACAGCTGTTTTTCTTAAATATAGCTGTTATACATAATGAATGCAAACAACACATCTTTTCCCCTTATCTTAGACAACCGCTCACGTGATGTACCCTTCCTACAGTTAGCCTACTTTCAAGGGCACGAATCGCGGTGTAGAAAGCGACCTATCGCGTTCGCAAACCGATTGCCTGTGGCTGTGCAATGCACTGCTGATTATAACATTGTAAATAACATTACGTTTCTTGGACTGACCGATCAAATCGTTTTATAAGATGTAAATCATTATGAGCCGCGGGAATTACTTTCGTAATGAATGTAGCAGCATTATTATGAGATACTAAGTCATTATTATTATGAGTTACTAATTCTAAAAAAAAATCCCAACCATGGCGGAAACGGGCTTCCATACAAATATCATAGGTTCATTAAATAAAACAAAACTGTATAACAGCTTCGGCTTGTCTTTTATAAATTTAGAAAAATCCTGACATAACGTCTTTTTGTGTTTCTGATTGCAATAAGAAAAGGAACATTTGGTTTACTAATTATTTATTTTTGAAAAAGAGAACGTATTGTAAGTTTTCCGCTGCGAGAATCAAATTTTACCACAAAAAAGTGTCTGCTGGATGAGTTATTAAAACATTACAATAAACAGCACCTTTACATAAAGATTTAATACCTGTAGAGATAGCATCAATTACAAAAGCAAATTTTTGTCATGTTTTCATAGCCTATACCAGTCGCGTGTCGTCACACTTGCGCGCCTGTGTTATCGGACCGGTTAAAATGCGCAAATGCGTCGCTTTACAAACGTAAATTAGGTACATACGTTGCATATATTCGTTTTTTGCCGCTATTATCAATGTAAATGAATGCAATGAAAAATAAATAAAATTGTAAAAATTGTAACTTGAGATATATACTGGGGCACATACCGGGGCATATGTTTTACAACTCGACACCCATCACAGAAAGCAACCTACTCCTATAGAGGAAAGAGAATTAACTTAATGAAAGTCAAGAGTTCAACTTAAGTAAGTTTCTAAGAGAGAGTCGTGCTTGGAAAATCCTTTATTTATTCTTTTTCATAATTATGCCAAGTTTAACAGCTTCACAAAAGTAGCACGCTACTGTACCACAAAAGGTTCTCTGAAAAAGGTTTTGAGACTATGAAAATAAAGAAATTGTTAAGGAACCCTTTAAAGATTCTTTGGGGAACCAAAAAGAATTATGTTGCATATGAAAACGCACCTTAAACACCTCTCTATTTTTTTTAAGTGTTCAAATGTGAAATCGATTCGTTCACATTTAAAACATATCATCACGTGATTAATTAGTCAAACGTAACATTGCCGTACTACATTTCCTAACATGTTACTGGGATGTGGGAAACATAGAATACAGTTTTAAAAACTTTAAAAACTTTCAAATCTTTCGTTTTAAAACGTTTGGGCTAATAGTTTGAAATGCAAGATAAAAGATGGAAGAGGCTGCAATTAGACTTTTTAATCTTATTTCCATCCAGGGGCGTCACAAGGCCCTTTTAGGGGAGCTTTAGCACCCCTAAATTTCTGTCCAGCCCCCCTGAAAATTAGTAGATGAATTAATTTGTGATCGCTTTAGTCCCCTTTAAAAACTAATTTGAAACGTCGGCGCGATGCGTCAAATTTCGACTCCTCCCCTGATCTAAATCTGCATGGATTCAGCGCGTTATTCAATCCGCAGGGTCGCCGAGCGGCGCTAACATCACAGAGTACAATATGTGTGTGTGCATTTATTGATAGATTGCTATGGTATGACATCTTCATCGGTATAGTTCTTGTAATTGCAGTTTACATAATGTTACTGGACCAATACACGGTTCGGCTTCTCATCCAATACCTGTACGTCTTCACTGCGTTTATCCCTTATCACAGTGTGAAAGTGTTTTTTCTTCCAACAAAAATGAAGCGATTAACACCCATGCAAACATACTTTAGAAAACGATCATGATTTATTTTAAATTACTTTTTAAAACTTAAAACATACTAAGGTGTATCTTGGCATTGCATTATGTTGCCATCATGCACAGAAATGGTTAAATGCACACATCATTGTCTGAAAGCAACAACTGGCACAGAGAGAGAAACACCATGTGGAGTTATTTTGTTTTGTTTTAATAAATAGATCATGATACCTTAGAGTAAGAGTAGAGTAAAGGGATTTGTGTTTTATTTTAAGTAATTGACTTATAGAAGTGGCAAATTGATCATTCATGTTGTTACTTTAAAAGAAACTTGTGTACTTGTGTTTGTACAGTGAATAATGAATTAGGAAGTCTTCTCATCTAAATGTCAAAAATTTGTTAACAGTGTTGTATATGGCTTAGTCAGTACTCCTAAAGGGAATACAATGAAATAGTGAATAGCAATAAGGCTAGTAGTATACAACCCTACCCTTATAGTCAAGTAATATTTTTTAATCATACCCTTATTGGGGGCTGAGCCCCCCTAAAATGAAAATCCTAGAATCCCCCTGTTTCCATCTCTGGCCCAATATATGGGAGGTATTGGGGAGGAGAGTAGCCTACAGGAACGTTTGTTAACTAATCCATTGCTGACACAGTTCCGTATAAAGCTGTGCATGAAAACGCTTTCCATCTAAAGGGCAGGAGAGGAAAGGAAAGTTCACACACTTCTCAACGTCTGGACAACCTGCTTCATTTATAGCATGACTGTTATATGTGATAGATCATAGGATGATTATTCTCGTATTACTGATTCTCGGCATCGATGCCTTACTGCAGTGGATTTGGGACTTGGTGTATGCCAAGCGTCATGTTTTCCTCATGTCACCCCACTGGAGCGTTTGCGCGGCTTTCTCCGCTCATATCATCTTCTCTGCACCCTTCATGATCCTGGATCTCCTGAGCCCACACGTGCGATGGCTTCAGGAGTACAGGATCAGCCGTCAAGTCGCTGCTGTCCATCAGTGGTTTCAATGTGCAGCGCGAATTTTATGGAAATACGCGGTTGGGGTTTTGCCGCTGACTTCACTGTTTCTGTTTGTGCGGAATACTCATTTCCCAGAAAAGGCACCGTCATTTTTCCTTGCCTTGAAGGAATGTGTTTTCAGTTTACTCGTGTTTGATACGTTATTTTTCATGTTTCATTACATCATTCACAAGTAAGTAAAACCTGTCAATGATATTTTTGTTAAAAACGACCCGAGGACCGATTTTAAGCATGTCATGTTTTATTATTATTATTATTATTAATTATTTTTTATTAGATAAGATTTACAAATAAAACATAAAAGAAAATTCTGACCAGTGTGTGCATCTTAAGAGGCGATTCACATTTTGCGTACGCAAATTCGTTATTTTAATAGCGGGTTCACATCACGGATTATATTCTTTGCGCGAATAAATTACATCATTGCAAAAATGCGTATAGATGCAAACTCGCGGCAGGCGCTGCGAATGACGTGAATCGGGTGGCGCGATTGCCGCGAACGCGCGTCAATATCGTCTTCCGCGGAGGTTGGAAATATTTGTCAGATCGCGTCACTCACTCGAAAATAATGAACATTTTGCGTAAGTAATAAAAATCGTGGAACGCGGTTGTTCGTGTTTGGTGTGAACCCATACGGGGTGATTCCACCATGAAGTAGTTGTGTAGGATAATGAGCGGGAAAGCGATTAACTGCCCCTATGAGAAGGCAATACAAGACGGAGCTGGTTTGCTGAACGCAGTGTTCTTGATGGGGTGTAGGAATGTAGGAGGGTGTGAAAGTATGCTGGTGCAGATAAAGTGATAGTCCTGTAGGCAAGCATTAGTGAGTTGAATCTGATACGGGCTTCAACCGGTAGCCAGTGGAGAGAGATGAAATGGGGTCTCACATGAGTCCTTTTGTGCTGTTGGAAGACAAGGCATGCTACAGCCTTCTGAACCAGCTGGAATGGTTTGATACCCTTTTCAGGAAGACCTGCAAGGAGAGCATTGCAGTAGTCCAACCTTGAGATTCCCAGGGCCTGAACAAGGAGTTGTGCCGCATGCTCAGTGAGATCGGGTCTAACCTTTCTAATGTTGAAAAAGGCATATCATCATGACCTTGTTGTCTTTGCAACATTTAAGCTGGGTTCAGACCAAACACGAACAATCATTAGGGGCTGTCATTTTCTGCCAGTATATGGCGTGTATTTACATTGTTTCCAATGGAACACCGGCGCTCAGCCTCTGCATAAAAGAATGCCAGGAGCTCGGCTGAAAACACCCCCTGCATGTGCATATGAGCTGAGCATTCTGCACCAAGTTTAGCATTTTTCAACTCTAGGTGCCCGATTGAACAGTGGCGCTGAGCTTGGGAATAACGCAGCCGTTACTGCCATTTTCAAAAAACTTGGCATTTCCATTGGAAAAACATGCACTACGGTGGTAGAGACACAGTCCCTTTGTATGTCTAAAGTTAAATTTAATTGTTAATGTCAGCTAAAAATTCATGCATCTCTTTTTTCCTTCAGAATTCCTTGGCTATACCACAGAGTCCATCGTATTCACCACCTCAGCAGGGACACATTTGCACTGGCAGCTCAAGACTCAAGTATATCTGAACTGCTGTCTCTTCAAGTCCTTGCCTTTATTAGTACCATGTTGGTGGGCTGCCATCCTTTAAGTGAAATCCTCTTCCATGTGTTTAACACCTGGATGGCTGTGGAGGACCACTGCGCCTATGACTTTCCCTGGGCGCTGCATCGGCTGCTGCCATGCTTTGGTGGGGCTCCGTATCACTTGGCCCACCATCAGCAGTTTAAAGGCAACTTTGCCCCTTACTTTAGACACTGGGACTGCATCTTTGGGACCTCATTACAGACTCCAAGACATAAATGAAGGAATTATAGGACGAATGTAGTATAATAGGCGACTTGTTATGCTGATAGTTCTTTGTACAGTATGACGTGGCATACAGTATATTATATTAGTTTCAGCATATTTTCTAATTAAGACCAGAAACATAGAGAACTTTTAGTATACACAATCTATTTTACTGTACAAAGTAAAACATGTGCTTTTCCGGAAGAATTGCCCAATAAATTGTTAAGAAACTGGGATCCAGAAACAAGTTGGAGTGCTGGGGGAGTGCATACTAAGTCATATGTCCAACTCGTTGTTTTAACAATTTGACAATGTTAACAATGAGAAGCCAGTACATTTAACAGTGTTAAGTATGAATGCAGTACATAGCATGTCAACTCTTTAAACAACTCTTTTACGCTTGACAATCATTCTACTGCAGGCAAGACAAGCAACACAAGTCATGCTGGTTATCAAACATTTAGTGGCTTTCTGAGCTGAATATCTTACATTGTCTATGGAGTCTTACAAATTTATATGAACAGGAAATGGAGATATGTAAAGAAATTATCTGTCTGAAGTAATGTTATAGTTTAAAATTTGTGTTTGTTTCTTTTGATTCTTAATCTAAAAACGAATCATTGCGTTTCCATAAATAATGCTGTCTTTAAAGTTATAAATGAAACTATTTTGGAAGCACTTAATGTAGTTTCCCATCACGTGAATGTGTTTCTTACAGTCAGTGCATTAATAATAATTAATAAAGTTCCTCTATTATAATTGGCATTATTGATGCTTCCAAAGGGTTTGACAGAGTTGATCATCAAAATCTGTTTGGTAAACTAAGACAAGGGGGTGTGCCTAATAGCAAACTAATCTTGGTATTGGTATGCTAACCAGAGTATGGTGGTAAAATGGGGTAATAGTGTCTCAGCTCTTGGAGAGCGACAGGGAGCTCTACTCTCACCAGCCCTCTTTAATGTTTATATGAATTGTCAGAACAATCAAGTGACTATAGGACTGAATGTATGCTTGGTAATATCTTAATTAATCATCTTGTGTATGCTTTTGATTTGGTTGTCTTTTCTCCATCTAGTAATGGTTTTCAACAGCTGCTAAATATATGTTCTGATTATGGGAACAAAAATGATGTTCAATATAATACGAAAAAAGACTGCTGTCATGATATGTAGAACGAAAGGAGATGTGGATCTTAATTTTCCAGATTTTTATCTGGCAAGGCGTAAAGTAAAATATTTGGTACTTATTATTAATGATGAAATGGGTGATGATTGGGATATGTACAGGCAGCACCGTATGCTATATGCCCAGGCTAATATGTAAAATTGTATGTGTTCAGATTAGGTTAAGAAATACCTTTTTAGTACATTTTGTACCGCTTTTTATACTTCCATTATGGGTCAAGATTAAAAAGTGATCTTATGTAAGCTTCAAACTGCCTACAATGGTTCTATGAGAATAATAATAATTGTTGTATGTCAAGAGTAAGAACTTTTATGGCTTTAATGAGAAATTTTATGTATAAATGTATTGTCAGGTGGATAATCCACAGAATGCTATAATGTTATCGTCAAATCATAGGCAAAGTGTGATCCTATACCAGTCATCTATGAGAAAACACTGGTATAATTTTTTTTTTTTAAATGTTGTGTATTGTATTTGTCTTATGTTTCTTTTCGAATGGACCTTGGGTCTGGAAATAAAAGTTGAATGAATACAGTCGGCAGATGTTATATATTAGTGTCATATACAAATTTTCATAAGACAAATTTATGAGCTGATTAGTTTGACTTTCAGTTTCAGTTTGACTAACTGTCAAGTTAATGTTTTACAGGCCATGATGAAGAAGTTGAAGAGAGATCAGCCATGAGTCGTTCAGTTTGTTCAGAACTGAGGTCAATTAACTATCATGTATATTGTTTAATTGAGAAGCTGTCAGTATATTGCTACAGCTACTGTTTGAAGGCCATATCACATCTGTTTGCATCTCTGGGTGCTCTGTGTTATACTATGCTCCACTGTGCCAAAAAAAAATCTCCATAATCTCTTAACTTTTTTATTTAAAATTCATGGGAACATCTATAACCTTTTCATTTTCAGTATTGTTCCCCACAGAGCACTTTGATGAATCGTCAACGATGTATGCCTCATACAGGCAGCTGTAAACCCACTAGTACATTTACAAAGTTGTTATTTAAACAAGTCAGTCTGCATAGTCTGTCTCTGTCTTTTATATATAATATGTGGTTTCGTCTGAGAATTTTATTGATCAAAACAAGTTGAAGAATAAGTAAAGCGAAACAAAAAAAAGTATATGTTAAATGAATAAGAAAGTAAATTTTTTTTACAATGGGTGGGTTATTCAAAGATTTAATAAAAACGTAGTTTGAAATGGTCGCATTTTCTGTAATGATTGTCTGATAGGTCCGTTCACAACTACCATAACTTTAACTATCTATTTGCGTCCACACCAGCGGACGATATATGGAAGCCCGTTTCCGCCAGGGTTGGATTTTTTTTAGAATTAGTAAATCGTAATAATGACTTGGTATCTCATAATAATGACTTATTTTTGAAATAGTCGAAATTTAGACTTAGTAAGTAATAATAATGACGTATACATGTGTCATCAAAAAAGAGAAAATACGATGCAGCAAGGCGAAGTCGAGAGAAAAAACGGCAGAAAACCCGAAGAATCATCGGCGTGGTTCTTTTAAAAAAGGAGGACATGAAGCAGGAAACGGATTTGCTAAGCTGTGCCGAAGTTGCCAGCTTTCTGCTGGACCTGTAAATTTTTCTAATTTCCGCAATATAAGTGAACTGTTTGTTTAATAGCTTTAGCTAATAGATGAGCTGATCACCAAGTGAAGTAGCGTTGTTCCTTGTAAATTTTTAGCACTTTGTAATTGTATCAAGTCCTTGTTGCATGGCCGTGTGCAAATCAAGTTAGAATGTTTACAATCATAACTTGAACAAATCGGGTGTAAGTTATATTATAATACTGCTTAGCTTCCACATCCTCTCTTGTGCGGTCCTCCCGGGTAACATTAGCTCCTCTGCCTCTCCTCGCCCAGCCTGCATCTCCAACAACCCTACCTCTCCGCCCTTACCTTAATATCTTAATACCTTTGTTAATTCCTCTGATTGACTCTGTGATGATGAGAAAAACGTCTGCTAAGACTTTCGCAGTTAGATTACACGCCTTTAGCATTAGCAAGCCGTTTCAATAGGCTGTAAATTACGAACCAAATTACCGTGTCAAAAAATGCTATGCAAAATAAGCGAATAAATCACTGACACAATGTTAAACAAGTAACAATAAAATTCACTATAATGATAAGAGTAAATGATCAATTAAGTACATTCAATTAGTTAATTTTTCTTTGTAAATAAAACAAAAATATTTTTCTTTGTAAATAAACCTCTTCAATTGACTTGCAAAGGTTACTCTCGACGACATCTCTGTCCTGTGTCCGTAGCTTCGGTCTGTTGTTCGCCTGTGAGACGTAGATTGCAATTATCAACACCACCGAAAATGGCCGCTATCATTTACGGAACTCTTTTGTCCTGTGATGGCAACCATAGCTTCTCTAATGGGAGGGATAGGGGGGTGGCGGAGCTGTAGGTTGCAATTTCCTACATCGCAAATAGTGGCCTCTGAAACTTACACACAGAACCTTTGAATTATTAGTATTTTATCTAGCAAGTTTAGCGTCCAATCTAAGAATGTTATCCTTTCACACTTTGGTTTAGAACTAGAGGGATAACTTCAAATTGGATCTCTTATTTTTTATATTTTTGGCATTTGAGTGTGTAATAACTTTACCTAATATTTAATAGGGACATACTAGTGCTTTCTCTACTGTATATTAAACAATTTGTTTATTTTGGTGATTGTCAAGAACATATAAAATACTGTAAGGATTCATTTTTTTATCAATTTATTTTTTAGAGATCAGTAATCACCTTTACTGAGTTCTGGAGTCAGACGGAGGGTTTGCATTGCACTTGGAAAACAACTACTTGAAATTTCAAAAGACTCAGAACCAACTAAAGCCAGCAAAGATTACACATTTTACATCAACAATGAAGCAGCAATAATGTATAATGTAAACACTTTGAGTGTTTTGGAGCTGAGGAGGGCAACACCTGTATTAACATCCATTCTTCAAACTAGTAAATCCATGAGGGTCATATTATTGACAGGGACAGTAAGGATGCCCAGACCTCTAGCTGCATTTTCCGGTTTAAGATTTTAGCTCTCCAACAGTTTTTAGCCTTGTTGGTCAATCTTTGTTTCATTATTCTTTTAAATATACAGCACCGGTTCAAATTTGCAAACGCTTATGTTTTTTCACCATTTATAGTAATAGTTAACTCATTAAAACCATGGAATTACACATTTGTAACTATGAATTATGTTGTGACTAAAAGCATCAAAAATTGATCAACACTACCTTATATTTTAACATCTTCAGTGTGGCCAACCTTTGTTTAAAATCTATGTGTATATGTATATAAATACAATTTTTGTTTTCTAATGAAAGAAATTGACATGTTGGCACAATCATCATTTTAACTGGAAAAGTTATTTCAAACATTTAAGATTTTTAAAATCATTTCAGTTATTTGTTTCCGAACTTTCAACTGGTACTGTATATTGAATGTTCTGATTGTTAAAAGATTGTTCTGAGAACTGTTTTTCTTTTTGAAGTACCCAAAAGTTTTATTGTCTTTGTCCCATATTTTTTTAAATGTTGCTGGCATCAAAATTAAAATGAGAAGTTTAAAATCCTATATACTGTGGTCAAAAGTTTACACACCCCTTGCAGAGAAAATGATAAAAATTTATGAAAAGTTTGTTTTCTATTTATTACAAAAAAGTTTGAAAAATTATAATTTTCAGAGATTTACACCCAACTTACTTTAAATATATTGTTGACTTCTTGAGCGTCAAGGAATGTTTGTATCTTTTGTAATAGTTGTGTATATGTCTCTCGATATTCCTCAGTGTGAAAAGATTAATTTTAACATTATACAATCATTAGTGGACATGCATCAAATATGTGGAAGACACTGAAAAACAAAGGATCTGGAGGATTTCTCAGCAGACCACTGGACAATTGATTAGCTCAGATCAAACAAGAAACTCTTCTACAGCTACCACAAAAGGTTTCATTAATTGTTAAGATAACATCATACTATATTAAGAAACAGGTGTATGTAAACTTATAAACTGGCTTACTTTTATAAATTTATCTGCCGGCTATAGCGCTGACCCGGATATTCCCTTGACGTACTCGTGCACGAGGCTCCGAGACGACTACCACTTTTCCCCTCCCCGGAGATCAGCAGCACCTTCGACCGGCATCACCTTGGTGTATTCCCCTGTCTCGTCAGGAACCATCAATAAAAGTACCCTCCGGGGCCATTTATTGTACCTGTTGTGTCCGTGTTGTTGTTCTCCCCGTGACACTATGTTATCTGAAATAGCCAGGCCCATTTTCTTCAATAGATTCAATCTTTAACAGATTCCAAATTCTGCAAGGTAAATTTAAACTCTGGACCACACGGACAGTATGTATGTATGTATGTTTATATGGGATTTGAATAGTTTGCCAGTCATTTCTTTTGTTTTTTCATTTAAAGTTTAAACGGCAAGATTTTGGTAAAAGGTACTGTAAATATAGTTTTGTTAGAATGAAATATACTGACAATAACATATCATTGAAACATTGCTACAACAGTTTCCAAATGTTCTCATTGTAAGCTTAGTAAATAGTAAGACATGAGTTTTTAACCTATACTGTACACTGTTGAAGTTTGAGAAGTCTTTGTGGGTGTAGTTAAGTAAACATTTGGAAAATGCTGATATTCAGTGCCCTCCACTAATATTGGCTCCTTTGGTAAATATTAGCAAAGAAGGCTATGAAATAAATTTGCATTCTTACTCCCTTTGATCGTTTATACAAACAAATCTACAAAATTCCAACATTTCATTAAAGTAAAACAATGTGGGGGGAATATCACATTTTGAAAAAAAAAATTATCTGGACATCATGGTCACAATTCACAAGGTTGCCTTGCCAAATAATTAAATAGGCGGCAGCTATATTGAATATAGTATGCGTATTTGACGTGCTGTCTGGGGAGAGGGCTCCGGGGTTAACATTCTCCCCTCACTCCGGAGCACTCCCCCTTGTCCGTGGGGAAGGCTCCGATCTCTGTGTTTGTCCGAGCCAAGAGCACTCCCCCAGGTTAAGGAGAGGGTTTAGTAGTGCAGAGTCGGGGTGTAGGAGGGATATTGCCAAACTGTAGAGTGAAGGATGTAGGGCGTTTTAACTATTTATAGAGTTTGCCCTTGATTTGACGGGAGACCTAATGGCTAATGGCTGTCAGCTGCATAATTATTTGCACTTACTCCTCCGGAACTATGTTAATAAAACATCATTTTTTGGCACCCTTGTATTCAAAACTTTCTTCACCTACTGCTCTGAGTCTTTTCTTGTCTGATGAGGTTTGAGAATATATGGCAAGTCATCCGAGTCAATTCCTTCATACATAATCTCTTAAAATCCTTCAAATGTTGGCGCTCTCTAATCTTTAGTTCATCCCACTCATTTTCTATGGTGTTCATATCAGGGAACTGGGATGGCTATGGCAAGATCTTGATTTTGCATTCAGTGACAGATTGTTTGTTGATGATGTTTATTTTGAACCAGTGTGCTGATGGAAGATCTAATCACGACCCATTATTATATTTCTAGCAGAGCAAGTCAGGTTTAGATTTTTTTATTTGTTGGTATTTGATATAAAACATCTGAACAAGCTCTCCAGGACCTCACAACAATAAAGATCTGGCAACATATTTAACTGTGGACATGGGGCATTTTCTATCGCTGTGTGCACCAAACCTATCTTGTGTTATTGCTGCCAACAAACCTCTTTTTGATTTCATATGGCCAAAGAACCCAGGCCAGGTTGAAGATCCATGGCAGATTAATATGGTTGAGATTGTTTCTCCATGAGAGCAGAAGATTTGGTTCTTGAACAGTGACCCAAACAACTTGTGGTGATGAAGGTGCAGTTTTCCTAATTAAATGCTTTCTGACCCTAAAATTCAACTGATTTCTGCAATTTTCAGTCTGTGCTCTTTGAAGAGTCTTCAGCCACTCAAATTCTTCTCCTCACTGTGCATTGAGACAATATAGACACACATTCTGTTTCAAGATAATTAAAACGTCTTGATCATTGATGTTGAAAATGAGATTTTGATTTGTTTGAACTATTTCCTTAAAGCCATTTTGTATTCTGTGTAGCTCAACAGAACTACATTTCACATCAGAACTATATTATTTGGTTTAATCCATTGTGATAAATGAGGGGGTTTGGGCTTTGTGTTACTATTTATTCTCCTGTGCAACAAGAAGTCATGACTAAACAACATCATGTTTCTCATCACCTTGGTGTGCTGAGAAAATGTAGCTATCAATGGGAATATACTTGGGATTGGCCAATAATTGTGACCAGGGTGTATAAGAGAAAAAAACTTTTTTGTAATGCTAAATTCTTATGACTTCAAATTGTTTTACTTTGATGAAATGTTGGAATATTTTAGATTTTTTTAATAAAAGATCAACAGGAGAAACAATGCATATCTATTTTTACAAGGGTGCCAATATTGCTGGAGGCCACTGTAACTCCATCCATGATATTGATTCATCCATGATATTTTTTAGGGTGTTATTTGTAGGTAAGAAGCTTGTTGAATGATGAGATGAAGATGAATCTGATTATTTAAATGATATTAGTTTTTTATATCCCTGTGATCATAAATTATATCAAACATTAAACCATTTTAATGTCCACTTTTTTTCACCCAAACAAAAATGAGTTTCTTGTAAAACTTCAACTTTGCTTTATCCTGTACATTATATCTACATAATCCTAAAACAAATGCTAATTACCATTAAATCTTTTTTAGCTGAATAGTAAAGCTTTGACATCAAAGAACCTTTCTTTTTCACAAAAGGTTCTTCAGACCATGAAAAGTAAGAAAGAAGGGGTTATTTTGGGAAGCAAAAACGGTTCTTCTGTGGCATCACTGTTAGGAAACTTTTTTAGCAAGCGTGTGAATAATAAATGAATGATACAGATTTTCTTCAGTTTAACTGTACATTGTTTTACATGCACTGCATTCTAATGGTATTTGTTTGCAGCAGTGCAGTATTCTGAACATTTCTGTGCATGTGTCACCCTTACTTTGTTTGGGAGACCTGAATAATAAGTTGTCTTAGACAATTTAAAGAAGGGGAAAGTCAGGTGTGAACCAGTTTTCACTCAAGTTGCTCTCTAGGCAAGGAGAAAAAGGAAATAGAAAAAATGAATGACTGAACCATCTTATGCTGTGCTGGACAAATATGAGTTAAACTGTGTCTGACAGAACGAAACACTTCTAAATACTTTCATTATGTTTGTGATACTGTATTAAGGACAAACAGAGGTTTATAGCTTAATATTTTCTATTTAAGAGTTTTTCTGAGATGTTTCTCATAAATTAATAATAATACAATTAAAGTTATTTTTGACCAGTGTTGGGTCAGAAATGGACAAACCCAATTTTAACAAACTTGGGACAAATGTTAAGAGTTAAGAAGGGAGTAGAAAGAGTTCTGAAAATTTGGAAGAATTTGCTGAAAAATGAGTTCATGTTAAAATCTTTGACTTTTGATATATAGTTGTAGCTGTCTTGGCAAGCCAGAGACATTGTTAAAATGTTTTCTGAAGCTCTAGGATGTCAAACATTTTCTGAAGCTCTAGGAGATGGATAAAAACTTACCAGGGGTTAATTTCTCAGGAGAATCTTCTCAGGAGGAGACAAGAAAAAAGTCTCCATTTGCTGTCCAATTAATCATGTTGCTGTCCAGGGGAAACAAACTAATCTCATTTGTGTTTTTTGATTGGAGTTTTCTTTCCTATGGGCTGATATTATCCCCCATCACAACTGAATGTTGTGTTATGAACTAGAGGGAAGACTTCCTTGATATTGTACCAGTCCAGTTTCTGTTTAAACTACTGTGTCAGCAACCAGGGGTTTCTACAAAACTGTCTGCAATTGTACCCGCAGCCCAGCTGGGGGCTCTGCACACTCTCTTTTGCATCCGCTGAGTATATTGATTCCTACTGGCCACCTGCACCCTCTCCTTCTGTTTTCCACCGCAACTATGAGAGTATTGAAATGTCTAGATATTGTAGATATTCTCATTAAATATTGCCGGCATAGATACATAATGTAACTTTCTATCTACTGCCATCTGATTTAAGTGATCATTGATCAAATTCTTGCATCATTTACTCACCCTTTTGTTATTTCAAACCTTCATGACTCTATTTCTAATGGAGAACACAAAAGAAGATATTAAGAAGAATGTTGTTAACTGAACAGGACTGGCCCCCATTCCCTTTTTCAAATCAAATCAAATCCCTTTATTGTCACTCAATCATATACACAGATGCAACAGTAGGTGAAAAACGTTGGTTTAGTTCCAACCAACATGGCAGTATGACAGACATTTCTTGTACACATTTACACAGTAAACATTCTCTACAAGTTTTTACACCAGAATACAACAAATGACACGCAATATACATAATAATAATACATAGCAGCAAATGTACACAATGTGCGTGGTGTACACAGGATAATGACACATAATTTACAAATAACTAAATAAATAGCAGCAAATGTACACACAATGTGCGTAGTGTGCAGTGATATGTATTGTGTATTACAGTACAGTTTCTAGTATGGGCACAAAACCAATGCAAGTGAATAGGGTCCAGTTAACATCAATCTTCAAAATATCTTGTTTTTTGCATGAGAAAGAAAGTCATACAGGTTTGAAATGACAAGAGGGTGAATAAATGATGACAGAATTTTCTTTTTTGGGTGAACTGTACCTTTAACATCACAGATTTACATTTCAAAATGTGTACATGATGGGAGAAACTATTATAATGCTATATTATACAGTATGTTATTTTGCTGATCCTGGTTCCCTTATCTTGTCAAATATGAATAGATGTGCACATAAAAAATCACATGAAACAGGGTTTTTGGATGTGCTGTTAAATACAGACAGTCCTTTAATAATCACAAATGAACAGTAGATGGCAATCACATCTTTTGCAAGAGTTGCCCTTTTAGTAAATCCTCACTGTATAAAAGGTCTGATGTTTTATTTTTAAGAAATCTGAAAAAATCATGTTAATCGTTAATTGTTTTACTAAATGTAATATGCTTTAGCTTATTTCATTAGCTACTCAAATTTTTCCTGAATGTGTTGTTTCCAAACTAAATCAACACAATGAAAATACAAATTAGTGTGACATTAACACAAACTTATTTATTTATTTCTCAGAACACTAACAACATTTGCACCATTGCATTTCCTAAATCTAGAAAACTGTTTACAATTTACTTTCTTGAAAAAGAACGAACTATGCATTTATTTATACATCCAAATCGTTTTTTTGTCTAAAATACAAGAGCAGTATGCCACACTTAACACTGATGAAAAACATGTAAAAAAATAAAACTCTTATATACAATATATTACATTCAACACATTGTTTTAAACACAGTGATAATCACTTAACAATTACCATAACATAATAAAACAACAAAGCAGACGTCTAGAAGAGGGTGTTGACTTACATTAAAAAAGGACCAAAAAACCCCAGCACCTTTTACAGTACAAAATGTCCCAAATTAATGCTGTAATGTTAAGCTTTTAAATTAGTTTTACAAATGATAAAGCAACATTTATCTAAGATGCAAAAGAGAGAAACAATTGCTTTAAATGCCTTTTTGGATGCAGTCCATTTTGAAGAGGTCATTGCAATGCTCTATTCCCAGCAACCTGAATGCCAACTCTGAATACTTGAAGAATAAGACTGACAGACTGCAGTGTTTCAAAATTCACTATAACATTACTACAATGAGAAATGGGAGGAAATGTATTACAATGATTTTCTTCGGCACAAAGAGACGGTAATATCTGAATGATTATTTGTTGCATTATGTTATCTAATTTATGTTAACAGTTTCAAGCTCAAAGCCTATGAAGTGAATATTGGGATTGTTTCACAGAATGACTTGTGGAAAGTGTCCTGCATGTGTCTTTCTAGAAGGCCTTTAGAGCGAGTTGGTGTGAACTCTTATGAAATAAACCAAACACCTACTAATGATGGTTGATGCCTTTGCCACTCTGAGTGCCCTGCATGTGTTCCTTTGGACAGTTTCTCTCCAGATTACGTAATACAGTAACTGTTTCATTCTTTGTGCTGTCTGTGTTATCCCACCCGCATCTCTTCAAAAAAGTCACTCCAGGAACATCTGGGTGTATTTACAGACACACCTGCTAGCTAAAGGTGTGCTGGCGTCAGCCCATGCGGTTACACTTGATGTCTCAATTCCTACTAGCATCTACAATACATCTCCAAGTCCTGAGGCTAATTACTGCTTCTTCAAAGAATTGTAATGTATGTCTTTAACGACAAGTTTGCGCATGCTGTTTTTTGACTGGTTGTTATGAGATGAAATTATGTTTTGGAGAGTATCGAAAACAATGTCTTGCGCACTATTTATGTTGGTGCTTATGTACCTCGTCTCATAAACTGGTGGCTTTGTGTAGCAAAATACTGTGAAACTTAAAGCCTGCCAAAATACTGAATCTTGGAGACCTCGGAATAATGTTTTGTGCATATAATACAACAGAAACGTGTAAATTATTTTGGCAATATGACACTGGAGCTGTGCACCATCCTATTGCCAAAATAATTTACACGTTTTGTGCCATCGCACAGTAAACCTAAAATAGACTGGAATATCTAATTTATATTTTTGGCATACTGTACACACTTGTCATACGATAACATAAGTGAGAGTTAAGTTTCCCCTCAGCAATGACAGGATATTTAAAACCTATTACACACATTACATTTCAATTTAGAACTAGTTAAAACACTTCTGCAACTAGTAATGAAAGTGCAGAATGAGATTAACCGTCAAAGCAAACCTTGATATTGAATGTTGTGACTTGATTCATTTTATTGCTAGTTAATTTTGCTAATCCAGTCAGCCACATCTAAAACATAAAGCCTTGAGGCCACAGATCATTATTTACAGTGGAATGTAGGATCTCATAGCAACCTTTGATAGGTATGGCTATTATGTGCCAAAAATCACATCCCCAGCATTGTTTTCTGTGGACATGTCATTACATCCAAATTTATTCCATTTAATGTACAATAAAGTAGTAGTTTATATGCGTTTAGATGATCTTTAGTAGTAGAGAAATGCCAAGGCATAATAATGGGGCATAGACTTCTGGGTTGGCTTTGACAGCACTAACCACCAGTCTTGGACAAGTCAAAGTAAACACTAAATTATGACTAGACACTGACAAGTGGTCACCTAGGTACAAAAAGTAGCGTTAGCCATAAAACCAGTGATTTGCAAAAACAAGTCTCTTGAGCTGATGTGGGAAGTAGTAGTAAACATGTTCAAACCCACCAAACAATGCCAAATATGACTCACATCATTGACGTGCCATCATAGACGCTTATTTGTTCAAATAAGAGGTTATTGAGCTTCAGGAAGTTTCAATCAATTTGCAGCCCCTTTATCTGCATCCATTTGGAGCTCTTTCAAAAAACATTACAGACTTACAATCAGTCTTTAATGTATGTTTTTTTTTCAATTAAAATACTGAAATGATTGAATTATCAATCAAATGTGAATGAAATCTGAAATTTTCTAAATTGTCTAAAAAAGGCTAAACAAGAATAATTTCACCTCGTCTACAGTAAACAAAAGGTTTGCCTTTTTCCGCATAGTTTCACACAGAAAGCTGTCTCAGACACATCACTGTCAGCACCTACTATCACTGTCAGTCACAAAGGTTTTTAAACTTACCAGATGAATTATTCCACAGATAGTAGATAACAAGCTTGTGGTGATTATGTATGTTGCACCCGTCAGTGTCTCATTACCACAGTATAACGTAAGTATACTGACTTCCCGTCCTTTTAACAATCTCCTTTTCCAGGCTCCCTCCCTCTCTCCTGCTCTATGTCCCAGAGCATCAGCAAAGAGGGCATACTGGAATCCGAGCCGGGACATAGAGGGCTATTTGTGGGTATGATGCCTGAGGGCCTGAATGCTTGGAACTCTGGGGTATTGGAGAGATGTTGAAGGTCCAGTTCAGTGCACTCTACTGGAGCATGCAGCCCCCAGCCTGTCCGCTGTTCAGCAGCCCAGCAGGACTCTGGTGTAGACTGTTCTCCTACCAGGGTAAGAATGACATGCTGGCTGGAGAGGTCAGAGTCTGAAGAGGAAAGAACGGGTGATTCCGTCGCCTGTGAGATGACTCCTGCCGCAAGTTCTGCATGAGCCTGGCATCCGTAAGGGCGAGGATTAAAGGTGATGGTTTTAAGTGTGCGAAGGTTCTCCGATGGCAGCCAAGAACCTGAGGATGACACACACTATTGTAAATGCATGGATGTGTGTTTAATATGGCATTAATCAAATTATACTTTTTTTTAACCAATACACACAGATTAGTAAATTTGCTTTTCTAAAGGTTTTGCGGCAATTCCAGTCAGGTGTTTGTTGAATTCCAACAAAAGAAACCTCAGGAATGACATAATGTCAACCAATAGCAAAATCCAGTTTTTACCTGATCCTAAACATTAGTAGTGTTTTTTTAATATGGAATATGAAATTGTTTTCTATTCAAGATCTGAAAAATAGCAGATTTTTTGTCGTTTGTCCCGTTTAAATTTTCTGCAAATGTATGAAAATAAAAAAAAACACTGTTATCAGTAGGTCACAAAATGAAACAAAAAAGATCATTTTACTTGAGCACAAAAATAGTAAATTCAGAAAAACTGTAAAAAATGTTAGAGTGGTCTCTTAAAGAGAGAAGAAAAAAAATGAAAATACTTTCATCATTTACTCGTTCTCAAGTTGTTCCAAACCTGTATAGATTTCATTATTGTGGAAACACAAAAGAAGATATTTTTTTAAATGTGGGAAAAGAAAGACGTTTGTGGCAGGATCAGGACATACCCATGTGTTTAATGTGGAGAAAGGGCATGCCATTGTTTTGGTCCTATGATCCCATGCTCTCTCTCCGGTGTTGCGTCTTTTAGCCCCGCCCCTTTGTATGTCCGTCAGCTCCCCATTAGTGTTCATCCCTCTCACCTATCCCATTCTCTTCCCGCCAGTTCCCATTAGTGTTTGAGTCTTGTCACCTGCCCGTCACCCTCCCTGCGTCATTATACCTTGTTAGTGTTGCCCTTTATAAGCCCGTGTAGTCATTGCCACTTGTCAGATCATTCCTTCCTGTATCCTGTGTCCTATCAATGTGGTTTACCTGCCCGTGTGTCTACTGATGGATTACCTTTTGGATTACCCTGTTCGACTACTCTGTTTCTTTTCGTTTGTTGGACTTATTATTTACAGTTACCTTGGACCTTGTTTTATTTCCCCTCAAGGAAGTTTTTAGTTTTGTCTCTTGTTTGGTTTGTAGCGTTTCCCCCCATTGTTTTCTTTTTAATAAAGTCTTTGTGTTACCCTGTGTCTGCCTGCACATGGGTTCTGTTTCAACAAATGTGACACAATCATAGTAGATCTTTCCTACTATGGTAGTCAATGGTACACCAGAACTGTTTGGACGCAAACATTGTTCAAAACATATTTATATATAAAAAAAAAAACTGGAAGAGTGCGTTCAGGACATAACACATTGGACGACTGATACATTTATTCTGCTAAATTCAGATAAGGTAGAGATATTACTTATCAGACTAAATACCTTTAAGAAGAATATGACAGATTACAACTTGCAAATAGAAGGATGCACTGTAACCTCAGCAAATATAGGTGAATTTCACACTTGAAGTTAAGTTTGGAACGGGGCACCTGGCACACCTGGATACCGAACCCAAGACTACCTGAAGGAGTTCAGTTGCTCTAGAACTGTGGCGTGGTTAGCATGAATATGAAAGAAATGTGGACCCGGGTGCACACTTGTTGAGGAAGTAAAGTGACCTGTGCATGATTAAGATGTATTTCCTTCAATAAACATGTAAGAGATTATAGTGTTGATGATTTACCTTGGATTCGAGTAAGAGTGAGCCTGAAACGTGTTTCTGTGTTGCGAGTGGAATCAGAGCGGTAAAGTTACCTCAAAATAGTCGTCTGCATGCAATAAACCCAAATGTCATTTACTCTGCTGCTCATAATAGCACCAAATTAATAAAAGCACAATATATTGATCCGTGTTCTGTTTCCTGTCATGCGCTGTGCACATTTTGGATGATGTGGGACGAACGCAAACGTGCCAGGGTTAGACAGAATCAAGTCGAGTGTGAAACCACACCAATGGCCGGGAACAATTGCACTCGAGTTCGGACAGCAGAAAATGAGCCCAATCTGAAGACAGTCATACTTAAAGACATTGGCGTTACATTTGACAGCAACCTGTATTTTGAAAACAACATCTCAAATAACACAAAAACAGCATTCTTCCATCTTAAAAACATTGCCAAACGACGGAATATTCTGTCTATTTGTGAATCGGAAAAACTAGTCCATGCATTAATGACTTCAAGTCTTGATGATCGTAATGCGGTACTTTGTGGCTGTCCTGCATCATCATTGAACAAATTACAGTTAAAAATGCAGCTACCAGAGTTTGTACAAGGTCTAGAACATTTGACCACATAACACCATTTTTATCATCCCTGCTACCCATTAAGTACCGTATAGACCAGTTGTTCCCAACCTTTTTTCCTTGGGCCCCACCACTTACATATATGACAATCGGAGCCCCCCCAACCCTCATATATGTGTGTGTGTGTGTGTGTGTATACACAAATAATTGCTACTCACACACACTTATATAGATAGTAAATATAAATAAAGAAATGAAATACTTTAAACATAAATTAAATTAAGAATGAGTTAAGATGAATAATTAAAAAAGATTTGAATGACATTTTTACTTGAATACTCAAACAAATGTTCAGGTTATTTTTCCGTCTACTGTCAATTACTGCTTATTTTACAATGTGTCTTTTCATTTTGCTTGATTTCATGCTGTCATTTACACATTTTCACCACAGAACACACATTCTGGCCGAGACTTGTCTTTTCCTTCAATAAAACCTAAATTAAGGTAGGTTTGGTCAGAGCTTATAAACTTTTTCTTTATTTCTGACAAAGAATCACCGCATTAACGTTTGTAACATTGAGACGAGAGCCGTGAGGGAACGCGAGTGATTAGTGTCAGCTGGCCGTTGCACCGGTCTCGCATCTCTCACGGAGGAGATCGGAAGCATAAAAGGACAGGCCACAGGAGTGTATGACGAGAGAGGACCAGGTCTGGATTCTATGTTGTGTTTTATTATGTTTGTGTGGCCGGCAGTCGACCGTGAGGGAGCTGCGGGCAATCTGCTTTTGTTTTGTGGTTTGTTTATTTTAATAAAAGTTATTAAATGTTTGCCGAACTGTGTTACAATGTTTCTCTGCTATTTTTCCTTTTGATTGTCATGTTGACACGAACGTTGACGCCTGACAGGACAATTCTCACGTGAGTCTCATAGCGAGAACAGCCAAGGTACCTCAATGTATGTAAGCCTCCGCGCCCCTCATGTGAACGCTCCAGGTTTGGAACCACTGGTATAGACTAAAAAGTACCTCTTATCACTTCTTTAAACGGTTTAGCTCCCGTTTAAATAACAGAGCTTCTGTCATGCTACAACCCATCACGCTCTCTACGATCACAAAACTATGGACCTCTGATAGAACCTAGGTTAATGAAATCCACCAAAGTAGGTTTCTCTCATGTAGCACCTAAACTCTGGAATAGCATTCCTGATACTTTTAGAGGGTCAGACACACTCTCTCAATTTAAATGTAGATTTAAAACACATCTTTTACGCAAAGCATACATATGATGCATACCAGTATTGTCTCTGGGGGGAGGTCGTGGCCTAATGTTTAGAGACTCGGACTTGTAACGTTGCCGGTTCCAGCCTGAGTACTAGCAGGGATTGTAGGTGGGCTGAGTGAATGTTTAGCAATCTCCTCCGACTTCAATATCTGAGGCTGAGATGAGACCCTTGAGCAAGACACCGTTCCTCCAACTTTTCCCTGGATGAACAGCAGCTACACAAATTATTCTCTCTCTGCCACAGAAACCACAGATAATGATTGCTCAAGTAGGACCACGTCGTGTCATCCAGTGGTGTAGTCTAGCTTTTTGTAGTGAGTATACTGTGCTTTCTTCTCCTCCCAGCCTCATACGCACCCATCCCAGAGCGACACCCCATGGCACCACCAAACTCACTAATGCATAAAGTATGCATCTACATGTAATTGAGAGCATTATTAAAGACTGCTTATGTGTTATCAACATTCCAATTTATTATAAACAACAAAAGACAGTCAGCTGTTTCAGTTTAACACAAAAGAAGATATTTTGAAAAATGTTGGTAATCAGACAGTTGGCAGCACCCATTGACTTTCATAGTCTATATTTTTTCCTGCTGTGGAAGTCAATGGGTGCTGCCAACTGTCTGATTACCAACATTTTTCAAAATATCTTCTTTTGTGTTAAACAGAAGAAAGAAACTCATACAGTTTTGGGACAACTTGAGGGTGAGGAAATTATAACAATTTTCATTTTTGGGTGAACTATACCTTTAAGAATGATGATACTATATGAATATGGTACCTGGAGCACAGGTTTTATCAGTTGACTGTCTTTTGTTGTTTATAATAAATTGGAATGTTGATAACACAGCACGAACACTCAGTCACATCATCATTCAGATCACTACAATGGGGGCAGGAGATCGCCGGTCCTGCGCTGACATGACAATCTTTGATAGGCAGACGCGTGATAACAGCTCGACCGTGAGTGAAACCTAAGCGCTTGCGCACGGTAGGGAGGGGCGGGTGACACTCATTTTCGGTTTACATTTTCGCCTGTTTTTTTTATTTCGGCCCGAAACCAATAATGCCATTTTCGGCCGAACATTTTCGTGTGTGCTGAGCAGCTGATATCTACCTAACTTCCTGTCCCTCCACTCTAACCAAGGATGCCTGTTCTTAAATTCCCTAGCCTGACTTTCAGTCCACAAGGCTGGCCAGGGGTTCTCATTTCTCTCATCATCTGAAATAAGGAGATATACAATTTTTATTCTGTTTACCACACACACACACACACACTATCTCCCCTCTTCTGCCGTATTAATTGATCCACCACACTAACGGTAGTGAAGTTAGCAAGTTCTGGATAAAATTCAATATACCAACAATCCCCTGCTATTACAGTTACGTTTAATGATAACATGTACTGTATGCTAGCTTTACTTACCAGGTAACTTTACGATAGCATCAGCCTCATTTTCTGGAGTTTCTATAACGATCGTGTCATCTGCTGCAGATGAAGTGTCTCCCGAAGCTGCTGTAGGTTTAGGGGCAGGCATCCGAAAACACTCAAAGAGTGTACTTTGAGTCTCCTTTCGTTTCATATCTTCTAATTAAGATTCAGAATAACGTTAGTCTTGCGATGTAAAGACACTCGAGATGAATTTAAAACTTGCGCCGAAAAAGACCGCCAAGCAACTGCTTTTCCTTGGTAGGTGACGTCAGATCCAGGTCACAGGCCACGGAAGCCGCAATGGTCCAAAAACGTTAGTGATTTGCAATCGCAACACAGACGGGGTGAATTTATGAATGAAAGTTCTGTCACAAAACGATGTTGTTACGTATACCCCTTTTTAAGAGGGTATACGGAAATCCTTTGACTTTCCTACTGGGTATACGGCGTATACCTGCGTATCACGTAGACTACACCACTGGTGTCATCCTCCTATGAGAGCATGCGACTGACTGACCATCGGGATACCCGTCCAGATGAATCTCATCTCCAGCCCAGACAATGTCAGTCAACAATGAACAGCAAAGATGGACCCTTGTCATTTTAAAGGCGTGTTTCCGATTTCTCATAGCCGTTGTTGATGTTAAAATCACAAAAACAGACACACTCCTACCCCTATCTTTCGCTTTCGTCAGTGCTCGGCTGGACTAATGTTCATCCTGTGCACTGTGCACCTTACTGCTGATTGGCTACAAGGTTGTTTTGGTACTCTGCTCAACTTTGCCTAAACAAGCATAATTCGGAAAACGGACACCCCGCCTGTAATACTAATACTAACTTTTGTTTATTTTTGTCTTTCTTCCTGTAAAGCTGCTTTGAAATATCCAAACATTGTGAAAAGCGCTATATAAATAAAACTGAATTAAAAATGTATACAGTCCAACGTGGGGGTAAGTAAATGATGAAAGAATTTTCATTTTTGGGTGAACTATCCCTTTAAATTTGTACGGTTTCTTTTGCACGATTACTAACATTACTGGTCAGCATGCACTGGACCGCTACAAAAGACACCATATTGTTTGCATATGCTGAGAGGTTTAACTTGAATAGATGCTTGGATTTCTTTTCTGAAAGTGATGTTTGTTAATGTGGTTTTTAATGAGAGTTTGCAGACAAAATTTTGCACATCACATTAGCTGTAATCAAATTCACAGCCTGTCATATACGCTCTCACCTGATCTGTCAACATCTGCCTCCTGCATCACTGTGTGTACTGCAGTCATGGGAATGGAGGCTGCTTCACTGTCATGCTGACGGGTGCCAACTGGTGATATACAACCTGTGAAAAGTTGAACGAGAGTTATAAAATTATAAATAAGCTTAATATGTATTTGTGTTTGTTTTAAAGTGATAGTTAACCCACAAATAAAAAATATTTACTCATTTCAAACCTGTATGACTTTCTTTCTTCCGCAGAACACAAAAGAAGATATTTTGTAGAATGTTCTTAACTGGCACACATTCACTTGCATTGGTTTTGTGTCAATACAATAGAAGTAAATGTGGTGCCGGAATTGTTCGGTTATTGACATTCTACAAATGATATTATTTTGTGTTCTGCGAAAGAAAGAAAGTCATACAGGTTAAAAATTACAAGAGGGTGAATAAATGAATAAAAAATGTTCCTTTTTGGGTGAACTATCATATTTGTAAGCATGCGTGTTCATACGTTTACATGTTTTCCTAAGTGAAGCACGTGTGTTATACGTGACACACACTATGGCAAACAGAAAGGTTGTTAGGACGGCTGTAGCTGCACAAGAAGTCACTATGGAGGAAGCATTTTGGACATAAGCGTCTGAGGAATGGACTTTTGCCACACCAATCACTTCCCCTCCTGAAAAACAACAGAATCTATTAGAACCCACACATACCAGCAGAACCAACTTAAAGAAAGAAAACCTCTTATTATGATCCTGTAGCTCAACTGACGGAGCACTGCGCTCACAGTGCAGAGGTCACAGGTGCGATTTCCAGGGAACAAACAAACTGATAATATGTATACAGTAGTGGCCAAAAGTGATATCCTGGGGGGGACCCTCAGGTTTGATTAAACCAAACATATGAGGTTTATGGTACAAAATGGACAAAACACTTTTCAACTTTTAAGTAGTTTATTGGGAAAAATTATTCGGCCAAAAAAACCTATCTACAGAGTATCAGGGAATGCAAGTTTTTAATGAAATATACAAAAAAGGCACAGAAAAACTGTGTAAAGCAAACACTGACTACAATATTTACTGTTATTAATATTGTTGATCCTCTTGCGCAGCAGTATTTCGTAGCCATTCTCTTGGGCTATATCTTTATAAACTTTGCACATGTGCTGTGAGTAATTTTTTGCCATGCCTCCTTAAATTCTTCTCAAAGCTGAGCTTCAGTTTTTACCTCAAGTACAACTATGCTAAATGGAGAAAAAGTTTTCAATACATCTTCATTAATGCATTTGAATAAAAAGCGAAGACGTCGATTGACCAAAGTTAATCATCACTTAAAAGCACTGTACTTTGCTTTAATCGATATTTCGCTTAAAAATGCATTAATTCACCCTCAGGTTGTTCGAAAACTGTATAAATGTACTGCTTCTGCTGAACACAAAAGGCTTTTGAAAGAGGGGGAGTGTCTTAGTAAGTTGGGTAGAAATGTAGTCCACTTTTAAGACACAATCAATCTGAATCCTACACACATCAACAACTGACAAGCCCAGAATCATAACTCACTGATTCTTACAAAACAACTGCAGCTGCCTCATTCTGTCCCCTTTCACTCTCTCTCTTTCTGAACGTATCCCTCTTCCTGTTGCTGGCAGTGTGTCTGATCAGCAGAATGCTAAAAGACCTCTGTCAATGCATGACGGAGTGGGTTCAGTGAGGATCAGACCCTCAGTCCATGCTGAGAACTTTCCGAGGACATTGACTGATCCAAGCTGGATAAGTATCTCACTTCTTACCTCACCGTAATCACATTGACAGAATAAAGAGAGGAGAGATAAAACACTGAGAGAAAAAGAGGGAGTATTAATGCTGAAGCGGAGTTAAGAGCACAAGTGAAGCGACGAGAATGGGAGCGTGCAGGAGTGAAGAGAGTACAATCAGGGATGAGAGGATGAGAACACAAGGGAGAAGTTTGATGGATACATATAGACCACGTGTGCGTGTTGAAAGCGAGAGTCTGTGAGGACGAAATCGAAAGGTTAATGAGTGTGTACGCTGTGCAACTCCCAAGTAAATATTGTGCTACTTACTGCTACATTGTACATTTCTGAATGGGGCGGGGCCACATGCAAGACATTCCAAATCTTCTAATCCATCCAATCGCGTTTTGCTGTAAAACCTTCAAATGACAACAATGGAACACAAGATTTGATTTGAAACGAATTTGTGCGTGTATATTTATCTGGGTGTGTGTATCAGGGAGGTGCACGCTATGTTTTGTGCGTGGGTTGGTAGCAATTAATGTATGACGTAAGCTCTGTACATCAGGTTCTATTAAGGTTGTTTTGTTTGCATCTGTGTGAATGAGTCTCACCCAGGTAGGCAGTTTCCACACACTGCATTGTCTGTGTGTGTGCAGCGTTTGATTTGATATCTGTTGAGCCGACGGCAGTTCTGGCAGAAGGCACAGGGATGGGAACCCCAGTCCTCCTTGAACCAGCGAGTATCACATACGCCGCACACTGCAGACACACCTTCACTGTAACCGCAGTCCTAAAAGCCCACAAAAACAAACCCGGTAACGTGATAAGTTCATAGGGAGGGTCAGACAACCATGGCTTTTCAAACCTGACTGTAAGTCATTAAAGGTCGCACATGCCTCTGCTGGCAGAGATGTGATATGACAGCATGTTTACAAATCCCACTAATTGGGTCTTTCTTTTGTCAATCATGTTAGATTTTAGACCTCCACAGGTGTCACGATGCACACCAGTTAAACGCCTTTATCTTTAATGCATTTCACAGTGTGTTTTTTTAAGAATACTGTAAAAACTTTATTTACCGGGTATTAACATCTGGCAAAGTACATTACTTTGGTTCAATGAAACACTTTTAAATACATTTAATGAAAGCAACGTCAACTTCAAAATTTAAAACAGACCTTATGGAAACCTTTTAATCTTTAATCTCAAAAAAGAGGAAATAGAGGAAAACTACTTATTTTAATTTTATGAACTTTGTGTTAGTAATGAACGACATCAGAAATACTGTTGAACCAAGTAATTTTTTTTATTTATATGCTGCACTTTTCTTTTCAGGCACCTAAATCACCAATTTGGGTTTTACACCAAAAAATGCTGAACACTTAAGTCCCATGAGTTTCACACGCAAAATGTTTCATTATCAAAGCTTAGTTTCCTTGACAGTGGTTCTCAAACTGGGGGCCCCAAGATGGATCCAGGGGGGCACAGAATTTTTGGCATTTTATGAAATGTAGATTCATACAAAATTTATCGTACATTTTAACCAATCAAACGTTAGAAAAATAAGACCACCAAACAAAATAATGAATGTTCCGATATTGTTGAACTGAATATGTTTTGGTTTAAATAAAATTGTATGTTTAGGATTAAGTCTGTATTTAGGGGCCGCAAAGTAATGCGCTGTAAACAAAGAGGGCCGTCCAATGAAAAAGTTTTAGAACCACTGTTCTATGAGAAGTGACCCGGAAACATTACTTAGGAATGATGAAACATTATATAAATGATTGACATCTGTTTGGAAATATTTAACAGTTTCTACCCTGACAGCCTGGTAGGTTTTGTCTATAGTTTATCGTCAAAGATAAAGAACAGTACACTACGAAATTACAGTGTAGCTGTTGCTTTCCTCACACAGGCATCAAGTGTCGCAATTAAGTCACAATAATCAAAAACCTCACCTCTTTCAGTTCTTGACCAGGTGGACACCGCTGGCACTTGTGGCATTGTCCGCTATAATAGTACTCATCTGCGGAGCAATCCATTCCATATCTAAAAGAAAGAAAGAAAGAGAGAGAGAGAGAGAGAGAGAGAGAGAGAGAGAGAGAGAGAGAGAGAGAGAGAGAGAGAGAGAGAGAGAGAGAGAGAGAGAGAGAGAGAAAGAAAACAAAACAGTCTATTTGAACCCAAAGCGTAATGTTACATTTAAAGAGTTTGGTTAAAACTCCGTTTTAAACATATTTTTTATTTTATTATTCTTCATAGTTTTATTGCATTTTATTGTGTTAGTTAGCTGTATTTTTTTAGCTATGGCTCAAATCAAAAGAAACCAAATGCAGTTTAATTGATATTAATTGGAATGCACAATTTAAAAAACGGACTTATCTCATTTTGGACCTGTCGTATTAATTGTATTGTACATTTTTAATGTAATATTTAAAAACATAAGCGTTTGAAAATGACACGCAATGATGCATTAATTACAAGGAAGGAAAGAATGAAGGAAGAAAGGAAAGAAAGAAAAATAGATGAAAGAAAGAAAGAAAGAAAGAAAGAAAGAAAGAAAGAACGTTTCAACAGTTCTCTTTGCGTTCGTTTAAATTATAATGATGAATGTTCACTCCAATTCATGCTAAAACTTACAGAAACAGATCAGAAGACAAGCAGAAGAGGTAACGTTACGGCGCACGGAGAACATTTAGGTTAAATCTGATACAAATATATCCCCGTTAAACATTCTATTGGGAATAATCATCCCCCGGTATGAAATCCAGGTGGGGTGCTCCATTTGAGCGAAGTAGGGCGAGTTGTTAAGATTACAACCCGGCGCACGCAGAATTTAATAGCCACCTACATCATGAATCGTCTCGTATTTGTAAAGTCATGTATCAGGAGAGCAACATCATCAACACTTACATGACAACAGGGCCAGATCTCAGCAATCAGTTCAATCCCTGTCCCTTTAAAGTATGCGTCTCCAGTGCCTTTGGGTAAGTTCTGTCCAATTTAGCTTGTGTTTAAATTTGTTAACGGTTCTCTCAACACTCGCATGTCTGCCCGGTGTGACGGGTGCACACGCTGTGGGACACGGACATGCCCTGACATGTTAACGCTGGTGTGACGGAGGTAGCGTGATGTGTGACCTCTGGTGCCTGTTTACTAGCAGACACATTTTGAAGGCGATTTTTGTTCAAATTTGTTTCTTTCTTTCGAGTTCCAGATTTTCTCACAATAAATGTTTTTCAATGGATTGCTCTTGTTATGCTACCATGACATACTACTGGCTTGTCTTGTTTATAAATGATCTGTTATCTACTGAGGGCGGCAGTGACAGAATGGTATTTTGGTACCACATACAAACATTGTAACCGCAAATTTATACGCATACTCCACCCAAAAATGACAAATGATCTTATCATTTACTCTCCCTTGTGTCGTTACAAACCTGTATTCATCAAATTTGTTCTGATAAACACAAAGATATATTGGAGAAAAAGATCATTGACTACCATAGTACCATACAATTTTTTTATTTGTTAAAACCCAAAATGTGATATTTTGAAGAATTTAGGGAAGCAAACAGGGCACCTTTGACTACTTGAAATTTCCTGGTAGTCAATGATGTCCCAGAAATGACAGCTAACATGTTTCCAAAAAGCCTATCTTTCATTGTTTTTAACAGAACAAAGACATACATACACAGAATTTATATTTTTGGTGGGGTTTCCCTTTTAACTGTGATATTTGTTGAAAGGCTATAAGGGCAACAAATGGAAAACAATCCACCACAACATTGTTGATACAACGACAATCTGCCCAAAATTTTAAATTTCTTGTGCATCAACCTTCATTTGGACGCAAGGTGGTGATAATGAGTCTCCCTTTTGACCTTTGTAATAGAGTCCAATGACCTCACACAACATTATTGGTGGATTTAAATTGCTTAACAACTGGTTCATTTTAGAAACCACATAATATTCATTTCCAGCTCTTCACCTTATATTACATTGCACTTCATTACACGTGAAATTAGACTTCATTGCATTATATTGTAAGGCCACATTGCCTTCGTTTAAAAGCTGCAGGAACAGGCCTGTTCTGTAAAGGGCTGAATCTTATTTGACCCGATGAAGAAGTGAGACATGGTATCATTATTTTCTACAATCATCGCACACAAATGCACAACTGGGAAATTGTTAAACTCAAGTGATTTTTTTTGTAGATGTTTGTGTGTGTATGTGAATGATGAAAGGATAACTGCATTTCCTGAGAGCGTTTTGCAAGGTACCATAGAGAAAAATACAGTATAAGTTTGTCTGTGTGTGTAAGTGCGCGTGGGAGGGGCGGAGGTTTGTAGCCTTGCACAACAGTCATAGTAGTTTTGGCAAAGGAAGAAAAAGAGATAGTGAAAGTGGGAGAGAGTGCATGACAGAGTCGTTTTATATTTTGTCAGGGTTATTGTGTCTGAATTGGAAGGTTGTTCTGCATCCTATATCCTTTAACTACTCTTAAGCAACTCAAATTTCAGATTGACAAGATGTTATATTAATGGAACAGAGTTTAGCCATAGTTGTAAAGAACAGAGCTGTTGTTGGCTGGGACCATAATGAAACACTGTCCCGGGGCCTCTATATTAGGGGGAGGGGGGAACTGATGTTCTTTATGGGTCTCATTGGGCATGTTCCGGGCCTTCTGGATTTTTAGTCCTCGTGATGAGTAGTAGTACTATTGAAGAATCAGAGTGCGTTTGTGTGACCACTTCATCCCTGAATTTTATCTTTGCCCCTTTTTCTTCCACTTCACACGCATTCTTATCAGAAGTGTAGATTTGCTCTGACCTCTAAAAATGTGCATGTGAGTTTGTTTTGACGTCTGACCTCATATTTAAGTCCAAGACAGATGTTGTTCTATGAAGGTAGCCCAGACAGAGATGTCTCGATGACAAACTGCAGACCACAGCATAACAAAAAAGTAATGCAAAGCAAGCCGTTTGTAAAACTGCATGCCTAAATGAAGGCATGTGTGTCTGTCTGAATTTATGCATGTGCGTGTGTGTGTGCGAGTTGGTGGGAGTTACAAGTATGAAGGCCGTAGAGCTGAGCCAGACTGAGGAAAAGTTCAGATAAGAAAACATCAACCACCTGGAGAGAGAGAGACACCTAAACACATCCTGTGGTAGTCTCAACGGTAACTGAACTCTTGTAATAATTCTGAACGCCATCTATTGGTAATGTCACAGGTGCATATTAGAGTAGAAATGGTTTGAGTTTGAAAGGCACTTCATCCTTGATGACAGTAGTTGATATGGCCACAGGGACATCTCTGTGCACCTGGTGTTGACAGAGGAACTCCCATGAAAAGTGACACAAAAGCCCCTAAAAACATCCGCATAACGTACAAAACTGGAGTCTGCCTCGAGGGTATTGCCTTACACCAGCAGCATAAATATAATGAGCAAAACAAAGTAAAAACAGAGGTCCTTAAAGAAAACACATTAAACACGTTCTTGTAGCTCAAATCATAGAGGTTTGCGTTGGCAGAGCTCAGGTCATGAATTTGAATTCACATACTGATAAATGTATTGTCACTTTGGATAAATGCATCTGCCAATTGCAATAAAATAGGATTAAAAATTCTGCAACAAAATTATTAAAATGTGTGAAATTGTGTGGGGTGCTTAGAAGGTCACTTAGTTAAATGATAATCATTATTGAGACAAGTTTAAAAAAAATACATTTTCAGTAAATGTTCAATGGCACACCAAACAGTTTTGAGGCACTATTGATTACTATAGAAACTACTATGGAAGTTAATGGTGACCCAGAACTGTTTGATTGTATCTTCTTTTGTGTTCAACATCACAAAGAAATTAAAACAGGTTTGGAACAACCTGAGGGTAAGTAAATAATGACAGAATTTGGGTAAAAACTCACTTAAAGTGCTGCCTTCAGATTAACCATCTTGGATTTGTTCCATCATCAAGCAAAAGATAGCAAGTTCATTGGTAGCAAGGAAATGTTTATGCACCTCATATGCTTAGTTGATGCAGGACACCCATCTTTCACAGCTGTATTAACGATTGGAAGGTGATGGGACTCAGAAGTTTTGTGGGTCTCAGATTGGACAGCATGGCTGTGGGGTCTGAGGATTCACTACTAAGTGCTAAGTGAAAAGAGAAACGTCTGGTTAAATTGTTGGTCCAGGTGGGGCTCTTAAATTTTTACTTTAAGGCACCGCAGCCTGTGATAAAGCACTGTGTTCTGCTGGTCCATCTCTTGTAGTGCTGAGATTATCCCAAGAAGATGGCTGGCTTGCTTGTCACTGCAAGTCGGCATTCTCCCACTTCATCTCCTTTAACGTGGCTGCAAGACCCGGCAGCTGTTGTATCTGGCAATGCAACTCTGCATTTTACCCTTTTAGTTTGTCAGATGTGCATCACCACTTGTCCATCAGGATCCACTTATAGTGATATCTCTTATGATTGACAGACGAGGTGGATGGGTTTGGTAAAACCTGCAGTCCTCACTTACTCACCTTAGCTGTTGACTGCATTCAATGAGATCCTGGTCCCCTGAGGTTGTAGTCTGCTAAGTGAGCTGTGGATCATCTTGTGTCTGTGCCTGTACAACAGGGGCTTCATTTTCAGGTTAGACATGCTCTCTGTAGCAATTCACTGATTCTGACCTGAACGAGTTGTGTTGGATGTTTACTTCACTGCTTGTTCATAGTTGCGGCTACAGTACAGTGTAGTGTCTTACACCTAGATTATGGTTTTACAAGCTTTTATTTATTGAACTGACATGAGCGTGTGGTTTAAAATAGAAACAAAATACAGAATACAAAAATATATAAAATTTTTAGATCGCAAATTTTTTGTCAAGTAATAAGTTGCTGACACAATAACAAATATTAAATCAAGTTTAATTTTATTCTAATTAAATTTTTTGTTTTATGTATGTATTACTGTAAATAAATTCATCTTAATGGCATATTAACCCATGGGTGGCGTTCATGTCTGTGTTTTTAGTAAAAAATGATGTGATCAATGTTTTTTATATTCATGTAAACATGTTTTGTTCGTCAATCATAGATTTTTTCCTATGACAGTACAGAAGCGAAAATAACAAGTATCTAGCATTCTTTATATCTTGCTTGTAAATGCGCAATGTATATTAATACTTAAATTTTAGTGTTAAAACATTTTTATGCCTTTTTACTTTACTTATATTTTTACATAAATTGTTATTGGCTGTAACAGCAACAATAAACCTCATACAAGGGGTAAATGACATATAACATGAACATAATTAAATATAAACCAGTCTTAACATATCCCTGTGCAACGGAATGATTAAGATTTCAATATTGTAAATATTTTTTTGTAAATAAAAATAGGGGATAAGAATAATTTGAGATTTCCTGAATCTGTGGTTCATTGGTACACAATTTGATCATTTTACAATTTACGGTAACATCCTGTAACATCTCATAAATGTCAAAAACAATTATGTTCAACAAAAGTTTGTCCACTATAAAACCTTGTATGCTGCCATATAAAACCTTGTGCAGCCACATAAACCCCGATATGGTCATATAAAACCTTACTGTCAACCTCAGATTTCATGTACTCGTGTTCCTTTCTTGGAAACAGGTCATGTTCACATTTGAACCTCAGATATGTTGGAGATTCGAGGGGAGGGGTTGAAATAGAGAGCTTCTCTATGACCACTTCACATCCTCAGACTGACCCTGCTGAGTTGCTTTGGATAAAAACCATTACCTAGGACTGTGTATGAACCTCAAATCCTTTTGAAATAACAAATCATCACACAATAAAACATTGAGTTATTTTAGCTGTAGTATTTTAGGGCATAACACTTTCAAGTTTAACACAGACTGGTGGTAAATATTAAGATACTTTAAATGAAAAGGCCATTCAAGTATATAACCTTCAGAGTTTTAATTCAATTTTGCATTTTAATATTAATTTAAGTGTATTATTTTTGTGTTTTTTAATAATAACAACAAAACAGATGTTATTAATTTGTTTCTTTTTGACAAGGGATCACGCCAACTCTACTTTTGTTTACTTCTCTCAGTTTCAAGAGGTGCAGTATAGCAGAAGATCAAGCCGTTTTTTTGGAGAGGGTGATTTTTCACTTTCCTTTCTTCCACTTACTTTCCCAGAAAATATATCTAAAGATGTGACAGTGTATAGAATGATGCATCCTACCCCCTCCCCCCACTGCTCACAAAAACTCACCCAGTAAAACATTTCGGAGCTTGATATTAACTGGAAAAAATATGTCTTGGTCATGTCTTGGTTTTTAGTTGTTTTAAAATATATTTTAATAATAGTTTTAATGTTTTATTTTAAATTATTAGCCTAGTCAAATTGAGAGTACCTTATCAGTCAGAAGGGGGGCCCCCTTGTGGGCCACAGCCCCATGTTGAGCACCACTGCACAAGTGTAACCTGTAAGGACTGCAGTGCAAGCAATCCCTCAAAACCCATGAATTGAATTCCCCTAAAAAACAGACTTTTAAAGGGGTCATATGACGCAATTGTGTGTTTTTCTGTGTCGTTGTTGTGTTATAAGTACCCCTTGCATGTATTAGACACGTGAAATTGCAAAAATGTGCTAAATTAAAGTGACAGTGTGCAACGGAGTGAAAGTGAGCAAAATTAAAGTGTCAGAACAAAATATGCATTCTATCTGAATGCGAATACTCACCCAGACCTGCCTGAAATGTCCCCTGTAACCACACCCCCACAAATCTAAGTCAGTTTGTGGTATGAGTTGACTAAGACCACCCAAATGTATACGCGAGTAAGGTGGGCGACCTGTCAGTACAATTGCTTTGGAACCTGATGTTCCAAATATTGTAAAAGATGTTACATTTCCGTCACACGCTTGCAGTATTCGACCAATCACTACGCACTGGTTAACTGGCCAATCATAGCACACCTTGCTTTTCAGAGCGATGAGCTTTGTAAAAAATCTGCAAGTTTCAGAGAGGCGGGGCAAAGAGGAGATACAAACAAGCACGATATGTGAAAAAACATGTTTTTGAACCTTAAATCGTGTATATACATTGCATTATATCTAAAACAAACGATAATATTAGTTTTAGCCGTTTCATATGACCCCTTTAAACAAATCTCCACTGTAGTGACTTTTATGGGTGACATCGTTAAAACTACCCCTATACTTAAAGCACCTGACCTGTGGGCCCTGTTGCATGCCCACTACATTTCATCCTATTAGTTATGGCCCTTAACCCACCATTCTCATATTTTTTTTCTGTGGAAAACCATGTCTGTCTAAATATCCAAATCAGCCCATGTAATTAAATCTGAAAACAAGGCTGAGGCTGTAAAACATCACCTATCAATTGACTGGGCGCCTGCCAGTGTTCTGCGTGTGTGCTTTTGTCCTTTAAATGGTCTTATGTAACCCAAACTGCCGTCTGACTGGATGTTTTATTAACTGAAAAGTTTGACTTGTCAAAGCAAGGCACATGTGGTCAACACATCGTACATTTTATTAGGATGAGATCAACAGTAAGAAAAAAACAACGATGAGCATAAAGCTGTATTATAAAAGTTAACAAAGCTTGTGGGGTGAGTGGTTTGTGGAAAATCAGTTTTTTTTACTCAAAACCGTAAACTAAGTGAAGAAGCGCAAAAAGACTTTAATGCAGATGGAGATAAAAAAAGAAATTGTGCAGAAAAAAGTCTACATGTGCAGGTGTATTTTGTTGCATGTGAGGAAATATTTGACCTCTTACTCAGAAACTCTGATGTGCTCAAACAAGCAACAACAAATGAGATATACGTGTGGGCGGGGCTTGGTCGATTAACTTACATATTACAAATTACAGTTACTTACCTCATCAGCTCTGAGAGCTTCCCTAGACACGCGTGAAGCAAATCCAGAGACACTGTAGTGATAACACTCTGGCACACTTGAGAAATGTAAAGAATGCCTGCTGATTTGAAAGGTAATAATGAGTGATATGTGATACGATCAAGTAAAATTAAGACCTTCACTCAGTAGCGTTATTATAATTGAAAGATGAATACAAGGCCGTGGTTTTTCTAGGCCTTGTAAATACACACACGCAGATCCCACACAGAGATCTGCATTATGAAACACCCATCCTCTTGGATAGTGAAGACCACATTGCACTGACAGATGTTATTTCTCAGTTGTTGGCATGGCGTTGACACCATGGAGAATGATAAACTTTATGCAGCTTGTTAAAGCTTAGGCTCCTTCTCCGTTTGTTTCTCTGTCAGCTCTTACTCTCTCTCTCTCTCTCTTCTGTTTGGGGTAAAATTACAGGTCTGGATTGGTATGTCTAAATGTTTCTATGGAGATGCTTGTAAACGAAAACTTGACATTACAGGAAGAGAGAGGGGGTGTGTTAGAGAGACCCAGAGGTGATTGTTTATCATGCATCATTCGTTTTTCAATCCATAAACTGTTAGAAGTCTTGTCGTTTGGATGCATTTTTCCTTTGTTTTGTCTTTATTTCTCTGTCTCTCATTCACTCTCTGTTTCAAACAGACCTGTGAAGTTTTCTAAATGTGGCTAAATATATGTAAGTTTGTGTTTGATGTCTGGATGTTTTCAGTTGGGAGAGTAGTACAAACAGCTGCTCACAATCATCTTAAAGTTGTGCTTTGTCAACCACAAGCCATTAAATTGTTTGGCAACCACGCCTTAATTTAACATTTTCATTTACATGGTGCCCATGTGTCCTATTAAATACTCACACGCGGCATGAAGTGTTTACTTCACCTCTTTGCCCTTATGCTGCTTTAGGACGGCCATGAGAAAGATCAATCAGAAAGTCATAAAATATCTTATTTAAAACATGAGCCATTTCAACCAAACCCATGCTTTTAGGGCAGAAACTCGATTTGCAGAGACAAAATGTAGAATAGTTTCTAAAACTCTTGAAAATGTGATTGATCACTGAGACTTATGTATGCTAAGTGTTTCTATGTAGAGAAACGTATGCCCTGTTTACTCAGGTGCATATGAGTGTCTGAGAGAGACTGACTGTCTCATTTATCAGAATATTTACAGGTAAATGTTGCGCTGTTGGTCTCCAGGGATGACAACCTTGATCTGCTTTATACTGTTTATATAGATGCTTTTATGGACACGTTCGGTTATGGTGTGACTCTTAATTGTTTGCAGTGCAAAAAATCTTACCTACATGGAGTTTCGGTAAAACATGTTTTTGACTTTATATCAACACTGCAGATATTTTATTTGCTGTAATGCGCATTAAAAATCCTGTCAGTCTTTAGCTCAAATAAAGATAATGATATTCATAAATATTTAAAAGCTCTCAAAATATCAATATTTAGCCTTAGTATTAGTATAATCTATCACCTTCAAACCCGGTCACAGATCTAGGCTGTAAATATATTGTCTATTACAATACATACGAATAATGTCCTAAAATCAAGGGATTGTTCACCCAAAATGAAAATTCTGTCACCAATAACTCGCCCCCAAGTTGTACTGTATAGAATTATTTGTTCTGTTGACCACAAAAGAAGATATTTGAAAGAACATGGGAAACTGAATGGTTCTGTGGCACCATTGACTATCACTGCTCCGGGTGTACGTGTGTTCACAACTTGCTGTGCGTGTGTTGACTACTCTGGATGGGTTAAAAGCAGAGGTCACGTTTCGGGTATGGGTCAACATATCTGACTAATAGGTCAGTTTCACTATAGTAGTTTTTCCCCTACTATGGAAGTCAATAGTGCCCCAAAACTGTTTGGATACAAACAGTCTTCTAAATATCTCTTTTTGTGTTCAGCAGAACAACAAAATTTAGATAATTTTGGAACAACTAGGTTGTTAGTAAATGGTGACAGAATTTTCATTTTTAACAGAAGGAAAATATAAGAAAAACAAGGGGTAAATAAGTCGTACTTTGTCATAGTGCTCTGAATATATGTGGAATTTGAGTTACTAAGCAACAGGTGCTACACATGCACACATTCCCAGTCACACACATGCGCACTATGAATGTGACAGAGAAAAGGAAAAGAGAGAAACAGGCAGAGTGAGGATGTGGCGAACGCTGATTCATGAGAATGAACAAAAAATGCAATAATGAGATATGAAAAGCGAAACCGGTTCAGCCTTTCCTGGTTAACAACGTAACTGAGCGTTCTCTCATCATCACAACAATCTCTGGCAAAAACAAAACAAAACCAAACAGCCCTCTTAACTTCCATCTCTCACTCATGGCTCCTCCCACATATGCTCACCAATTCATGCTGAATAAGCCACTCATTCTAAAAAAACCTCAGACACTTTGAGACAACATTCCTCATCTAAATCAGACACTGTTCACGACAATCCAGCGCTGCCAATTTAATACCCTTTTCTTTTAATGCTCACAAGGCACAATCGCTGGTTATATGAAGTGTTTTGTTTCTCTTGCAAAGTCATTTTTATTTGTGGTTTTAGTTTTCTGTCTTCGCCCAAGGCGTAGGAGGTTTTGGTAGTTCTGGTACAGTGTAGCATACTGCAACTTACATTATAGTATACTTTGATTAAAGTCCAAGTGAACAGGAAATTGCGATCGTTTTTACTTCCATAATTTGGTGCAATTCCGAGTGAAATGGAATTTATGGGAAAAATAGTCCGCGTGGCTTTTGTCTTTTTTCTGCGATTTCATTGGATGTATAAAGACAGCCGTTGCATTTTGAAATTGAACTGGCACCAGATTGACAGTTGAAGGGGAGGCATTAAAGTCCCTGTGAACCGGAAGTTGTCCTAGTCATTGAATATGGTCATTACAGGAAGGAAGTACATTTTCAGATTTTAACTAAAGATTATGCGGTGACACAAATTTAAAAAAGAGAATGACTCACGTTGATAAACTATTTACAATACACGCAGCAATATTTCATGAAAAAAAGGCATCTTTAATTTCACTGGGACTTTAAAAGATGCTCTGCCGAAGCCGTCTAACATAAGTCATTTAAGATGGATAGTCATTACAGGAAGGAAGTACATTTTCAAATTTTAATTCAAGATTGTGAAGGGACACAACGTTTTTAAAAGAGAATGATAGTAAACTATTTAAAATAAACGCTTCAATATTTCATAAAAAAACAGACATTGTCATTTTTAATTTCACTGGGACTTTAACAGATGCTCATCCCAAGCAGTCTAACATATGTCATTTAAGATGGACAGTCATCACAGGAAGTAAGTGCATTTTCAGATTTTAACTAAAGATTATAAGTGCACACACATTTTTATAAGAGAAAGATGGTAAACTATTTACAATAAACTCTGCAATATTTCATGACAAAATAGGCAATGCACTTTTTTATTTCACTGGGACAGTAAAACATTTTGAAAGAGAGTTTAGTTCACACAGTCTAAGACAACCGACAGGAAATAAATCACTCTACGTGTAACTTTTGCATTGCTTGAATCTTTTAGGTTGCATTGTGATTTTTAAGGACATTTGTGACACTGCCTGTGAAAACCCAGCTAATATAATTGTTTTGTGATTTACTGTTTTCTACATAAAATCATCCAACATAATATTGTGTGAAAATATAATCTTGATATTTTAAATACTGACTGTAAAGCCATGTCAAAGTTTGAAATTATTGGTTGAAATAAAACTTGAATGCTTGTTATCTCATTAGATTATGAGACTCAATGGATTAGATTACTTGGATTTGACAGACCGGGTCACATTTTATTATTTAATACTCTCACTATAAGAGGCCAGTAATACTGTGAGTAAAAGGGTATATTATGAAAATTGGTTTAAATTGTGTGCTTGGTACTGTAGATGTCATAGTTCTTTAAGGTCAATAATATTGTCAATTTAATTTGCATAGTATCTTTTTTCAATGAGCAGTGAAAATAGATAACAAAAAAATATTGTTCGACCCATATGTCATTCCAAAAACCGTAGAACTTTTTTGACAGGAGTTTTCGAATATTTATCTTGTGTAAACTGTTGCTTTAATGTCCCATGGAGCAAGCTATGGGCAACAAGACAAGGAAAAACTCAAAAGGGAGAAAAACCTTGAGAGGCTCCAGGCTCAGAGGGACAGCCCTTCCTCCTCTGATATTAAAATAAATGTGCAGATTGCAAATACTGTTCAAATCACATGATATGTTACTAATAACTTACACTGAAAAAAGAAATGACAACGATGATGGCCTTTGGGAGAAACCAATCATATGGCTGAAGTGCGCAATGGAGCCGCCCGTCATGCATCATAAATTATTGTCTAAATGTTTTCTCATTCTGTTGCTTATGGAAAAGTTAGGACAGTGTGCGCGCGCGCGTGCGTTTAGGAAGAACTCCACCAACAGTCCAAACTGAAATAAGATAATTTTTGACTTTATTTATGCAGTGTTTATTTTCAGCACATTTCGACTCTCTCATATACTATAATTGTCCTGTCAGCATAATCCTCGAATCTTACATCCCAACTCAAAATTTCCAACTCTCCATGTAGTGAAAGGGACTTTCCAATGAGGAATTATTTTATATTAAACCCTGTGAACTAATAAAATGGTCTATATATTTTAAATTACAAGCATTAAATCGGCCTAACCATTTAAAGTACTTTTTATTTTAAATCATTTTAAATTGTCACAGACGACATTTATTACTTCAAGGTTAAATATTGATTTCTTCAAAAAATCGCTGACATTTTATTTTGCTGTTTGCCTTGTATAGTTAACAGTCACGATTTGGATTTAATGTTTAGTTGGTTGACGAGGCTCAGCCTGTGGACTTTCATAAAGCACGGAGGCTCTTGGATTTGATCTTATATTCCGTCCGTTTTGTCTTTAATTTCTATTAAGGCATTAAATGAAATCGAGTCGCTATCCTATGCAGTGTAGTCTTATTTACCCGTATTGTTGGCCCCGTTCCTGGGGCTGTATTATTTAGTCCTGACAGTAAAAGCGCTCAAGGACTTTCCCGAGCGAACCCTCCGTAAAGTTACTGCTTAGCCCAGCAAAACACCGTGACACAGCAAGCTCTTCGCGCATTACCTGCGACTGAACCCCAGAGAGTACCTGCCACGAGAGGAAAGGGCTGCGATTGTACTTAAAAAGGGAAGGTTGTTATGATGCGCCCGGGGTACTGTAGCAACCTCCGCCTCGGCTCGGACTGATCATTGGAAACAGACAGCGAAATATCTTATCCTGCATTCTCAAGGTAGAAGGAAAACAACTCGAGCGGCTGAGAGAAATTCCCACCCCCGGTCGGGTTTACTTTCATTCGCTCTTTTATGGATAATGCGCGCAGATGAATGACTTTAGCACGAGGTGGGAGTGAATAAAGCTTTTAAACGGACTGTCAGAATAGCAGTCTCTGAATAACAGACGCCCCGAAAAGCTCGTTTGCTTTGACAAAAACTTTTCTTTTGACGTTTCGTGAGAGCCGCCTATGCGTATCTGTTTATTCCCACGCGGCAGCGATTGTATTGCCATTTTATTATTTTTGCCTACACAGCCTTGCGCAGCGCAGCTCCTCGTGTCAGTCTGACTGGAACTTTTAAACGGGAAGACTTGAGCAGACGGGGTTTGGTCGATGAACTTGTTGCGGTGAGTCCCCTTTAAACCCTGACAGCCTGTTTGTACTGGAGTGTCTGGACAGTTTGTTTGTAGATCATGGAGGTTACGCTCGGGTTAGGAGAGGTTTGCGAGTCCCCAGACGCAGTTTTTCACGGACCTTACCAAAGCGTTTTTCGCGTCGTGCGAGCGAGCAGCGCTGCCGTCGCGCAGAGTTTGGACATGTCGAGCTCGAGGAAGTGCGGCTGCCTGCACGATACGGTGCTGAGGGAAATGCATTTAAGCAAGCTGTCTCCCAGTACGGGCTCATGCTGCCCCGAGAAAGAGTGTGAGAGTGCGACTTCGCTGATGGAGGCTGAGACGAGCCGTATCCATTTTCTCAACAAGAGTTTAACAGGAAGCAAAAGCGACTCGTTTGTGTCATCTGGCGGCTCGGCCCGTAAGGACGCCACCGAAAGCGGCGGCAGTTGCACGGGGTCGCGTCGGGGCGCTGACACGGGACAGAAAAGCGGCGTCGCTGATGAAGTTCACACGCGCGAGTTGGGCTCTTGCCGTGACGCAAGTGTGGCGAGTAGTCGCGCGTGCAGCACCAGCAGCAGCACCATCTCTGATACAGCGCGAGAGCTGTGCAAAGCCGTGTCCGTGTCTTTGGGCTTAGCCATGGAGTCCAGCGAACTAGGCGAGGTGGGACCGTACCACGCTCCGCCACCGCCCTTGAACACTGAAAGTAGTGGTGAAGAAATGTATTTGTATGGAATGCCTTTGCTAGAATGTTCAGTGAGCGAACGGGAGGCAGGAGGTAAAGGCAGAAGATACGCACTCGCGGCGGGACGAGACAGAGTTGCAGAGATGCACGGGAGCGACAAAGTCCTCGGGATGTTCAAAACTGGCAACCTGGAGCAGCTTTCAGGTGAGGGGACGACCTTGCCGTGCAACAACTCATCTCATACGCACTTATCGGCGGACGTGCAGGAGGTGCATGAGTTCGGCAGCCTGTCCGGGGACATTGCCAACCTGAGTTCAGAAGGCACATCGGCGGCGACAGCACCGGATATGGACGCATCACGAGCGGCCTCGTGCCAGTTTGAACAACTGTTGCCCGCGAACATGTCCCATTTCGTCCACCCGGAGTCATTGCACACAGAACTCAATAACGGGCCGAGTCGGAGCTTTGGAAAGCCCGCGTCTATGTCCCATGAGTTTGCGGGACCCGCGGAGGACAGATACTCCAATTACATGAATCTGTACAACGTCAAAATAAAATCCGAGATGATGCCCCGTGAACTGAACGAGACCTGGGCGTACCAGCATAGGTACGCTGAGGACGGCAACGGGCAATATGTGCCTCCCAAGCAGAGGGATCCATACGCTACTGGCCACGAAGCACCTTTCATCTGTAACCCCTACGAGTACGGGCGAAGCGGGGCTCTGGTTCCGCGGGAGCGACCTCCACCCGAACAGTGGTACCCGGGCGGGATGCTGACCCGTCCCCCTTACCCTAACGTGCCCTGCGTAAAAAACGAAATGGGCGAATGGCTGGATGTAACACCCTTCGCAGACAGCAGGTAAGAGGGGGTTACTGTTTTCGCACACATTTTTTTCACACAATTAGGTTTATAGAAATGTATTTATTCCAGATTGGACGCAATTTAAAAAAGTGAATTAGATTGCTTTATACAGTTCTCCCCTAAGCACAACATGCGCGCGCCTTTAAAACGCAACTTTACGGAGGAGACCGTGAAAGAGTTTGGCAATGAAGTAATTGTCCGATTTAATAATGTTTTATAAATGTCATAAATAATAACATATTGTTTACATAAACTATGCACATTGTGATCATGTGAAGTTGCATTGTTCTTTATGAAAAAAACCTACACGTGAGTTTGTTGTTTGTGAATCAAGTCATGCTTCAGAGCAAGTTTTACAGGCTAGGTTTTAAATTTGTTATTCCTCAAGGAAGCGTTAATTTGTTTGAAGTTCTCCTCTTTATGTCTGCAGCCAAGTCAACTAGTACACAGAGACAGATGTACACATTAACACACAGACTCAGTCTTAACACACAGGCCAGTCTCCTCACCCAGAGGATTGCTGGGTTCCAGGGACACTGCCATCAAGGTTGTGTCCAAAAGCAATAAACCGTGCCAAAATCCTAAACTTTCTTATCGCTGGGGTTCCCTGGGTTCGGTTAGCCTTTATGAGCCATTCACACTTTGTCTCACAGGCTGTCCATGGACAGAGCAAATTTTGATTCACGTGTACGGTCATGCAGTTACGGCTGTAATACGGTGCATTTTCATCGGCTGGTGATACTTAAACCGTCCTGCTCATACCGAAAGTTCATTTGGTTTTCTATATATCTGTGTTTTACTTTGTCAACTTTTTTAGTTTTCAAAAGCGGTCTATAAATAAACGTGATGCAACTTGTAGCTGTCTGCGGGGATGGCTGTTTTAAAAATAAAGTCTGATTTATTGATAAAACCAGATCTGCACCACCTGGGACAAAGCCGGACATGGATAGGAAAAATATCCAGCAGCAGAAACTAAAAAAAACAAAACGTTTACCTCCAACTTGGATTGTACTGCATATGAGAGTTGGTTGCGTGCCTGTGCACTTTGTCTAAAGAACTTGAGAGAGTGTTTTGTGCTTCAATCACAAGCAGAGTTAAGCGCCCATTTTGTCTAAGCCTGTTTTTAGTGTATATGAGTGTGCTCTTTTCCTAAAAGGAATTTGAGACTAGTTGTGTGCTTAACCTTTGTATCTTTTGGGTTTGAGTTGGAAGCAAAACAACTTGATCGTCACAAAAAATAATGTTTTACAGACCTTATATCACACATAATAAATATACTGAACATGAATAAATTAGACCGCGAATACTACAAAAAAGTTTAAGAGGTGGACCGTATTTGTTTGGAGAAAGATTCGTAAAAACTTGAAGGTGATTTTAGTCTGGTAATCTGCTGCTTGAGCAGCCCTGTGCACATTTTTTCCACATATTGAAGTGCTTTAAAAAGTAGACAGGTTGATGATTGGTCAGGGCAAAAATAGACAAAGTCAAATACTGTCTGGATGACTATTGAGTATTGGTACAAATTTGTATGTGTTTGTGTGTGTGTTTATGAGGGACAACGAGAGCGAGAGAGAAGCGAGGGTAACGACAGAGTTTTTGCATGCCTGTTATGTAATAATCTGAAGTACACCTTGGTCAAATTCAGTTCTGGTCAGACTGCATTCCAAACAAGGCAAAGGTTCCTTACCGGGTGTTCTTGGTAGAACGATCACATTGGGGTTGTACTATCAGTTTGGAATTCTTTGAACCCTCTACGTCAAATGTTCTTACGTTGAATATTACTATTTTAATTGTTGTTACACCAGTCTTGTTTAAAACAGGTTTTTTTTATGTGCTGAAATACAGTATGTACCAAATTCAGTAGAAGAGTTATTTTTACTATCGATACAGCATGTACAATCAGTACATATACTGAATGTGCAGTATGTTCTACATATGGCATGTTTGTTTTGAACAATTATCAACAGCTGTGAACATTATTTAGGCGTTTAAACAAGTAAAAAATAATACCGAAGAATAGATTATTTGGTAACTATAGCATTTAAACTTGAATAGAGCTACTTGGCTTACAATTCTAACTTTTTCCATACGATGCTGGGCACATAATATTGACTGAATCAGTCCAGAGGTATTTATCCTTTACTATTTAATGACTATTGAGAGGATTTGGGCATAAAACTGATTTCACGTACTGATTTTCACATGCTGTAAAGGCCAGTTTGGATGTGGGGAGTGTGCTTCAGATGGTGGTACCAGCAACTCATTTGTCAGCAAGGGCCCTTTAAAATAAAATGTTATGGAAAAGAAACCAATAAAGTTTTTAAATAATATTGCATATTTGTTCCCATAAATATTTGACGAATTACAAAGTTATGAAAAGGTTAATCAGAAGTTGTTTATACAGAGCTAATCTATTCAGTGATAAAATATTCTGACGGTGGGGTATTGTTGCAGCATCTGAGTAGATATTTTTTAATTAATCATTTTTCTTGAATACCATTAATAATAATCGTTGGTGGCAATTTTCACCTCTCTGACCCTTGGAATTAAACAAGCTGTGTTTTTCTTTTGCGCTGCATCTGTAAATGATCTGTGTCACGATTCACTTGCTGGATGTAGGTTTACTGAGTGTAGGGTCTTATATTGTTGGGACTGCTCTGTTCAATTTCAGCTTCTTTGCAAAGGCTGAATCACATAGTGTATGCTCAAAGTTTAACAGTTGCTGTTTTTTTATGGTGGAACACAGCTGAATTATTTGATCATGCTTTTTTATATTGCATATGACGGTAACCCTTTTCCAAAGTTCTGAAATCTCATTTACACTTGCAGATTTAAAATGTATGTGCCGTTTCATTACACCAGGTTTGAAAATATTGACAGCAAAACATCATTTGCATTCTTGCAATAAAATATATCTGTGTCCTGAAAGCAGCCATTTTTGGGTGAAGTATGCTTTTATGTAACTCATAGTTTTTTATCAAATAATCTGCCGATTACCGGTTTAAACTATAGGCCAAGATTATTTTAATGTCTTATTTACCTACATTTAATTATTATTAAAAAAAAATTATTTCAATGAAAACTAAAAATTATGTTTTTTTAGCATTGAAGAATCATATTTCTCACTGCTGTCCTTCATACAATGTGCGAATTGAAGACTATTAAACTCTAAAATGCTATAATTAAATAAATTAGGCTGTACATATAAACCTTTTATACCATAATAAAGCAAGGTAAGGGACTACTCTTTAGTTTTTCCTAATCCATTTATTACTTTTCCCGGTTCTTATTTACTAAGAGTGTTACTTAGGGTTAACATGAAGGATTTCAATCAGGTTTGGCTATATCAAATCTAAATTTAATGTCCAACAGCAAATATTGCAACTGCAACATTTAATCACTTGCTGTGACAAGCTGTTTTGCTAAATGGAAATGCTTTTGATTTATATCATTTACAGAAATATTAAAATGTAAGTAATGCTCTGGTGAAAAACACCTCTCAACCTCAGTGAACAGCACCAGCACTTTTCAAGCTCCTGACACAGCAACATTCCCACATGAAACCAGACGCACAAGACCTTATTTCAAGTGTTTAATATAAAGATGCTTTCATGCTGTGGTCGACTTGGGTGGAGGGCTGTCGATTCATTTTAATTTTATTGACTAATTGTAGCAGGGCTATTGTTTACGTTAGCGTGATATTATTATGATCCTTCAGTACCTTATGCTGAATAAGGTCCTACCCCACAGCCAAGAACATTGTAACATCTGGAGGATGACAGTTTCATCTAACTATTATTGTAAGCTACGTACGGCCTTGAATAATAATATCTTCTTCTTGTGTTTAATAATACTATGTATCATATTTCCTTCTTAATACTTCACAGTAATTGAATGAGCCAAGTTTCTGAATGCTGAATAGACGTTAATGTGTTAATGTCATTCCATTATGTAATTTGCTCATCGTATGCCGTCACGAACATGTCTGAATGAATGGTTTCCACAGCTTACTTTCAGTAAATGCTCTTGTCCGACTGGGGAGGGAGCTGTATTTTACAAACAACACCTAAAGTCTAGTTTTCTGTGATTCGACTCCTTTTAAAGTCAAGATAAAATCGAACTGATCCTATACTTTCTTTAAGCATGTTCCTTGTGTTGTAATCTTGTCATCAAACTGTTCTAACCCCTCCTATCACCGGCCAAAGGAAGACAGATTTTCATATAAAATATATAATAAAGACTATTTGTGAAGATTGTGAATAATTGTTTTAACTTTTTGAGGTTACAACTTCACACAAAAACAAATACAGTGGGGCTCAACATTTGAAGTAGGAAAATCTGGAGTTCACAATCTAATGCGAAACTTAGATAAAAAATGAATGTCTTTGTATGTGTACAATACAATTTTGATGTAAAATAAATAAAAATATTTGGGATTTCAGCATTAACTTTGTAAACATCTCTGTACAGAAGGCCAATTTGGGACATTCCGAAATCAAGCCGAGATTAATTTCTTGTTTATAATAAATGCAGCAATGAACAATAGGATTGAATGAGAAAGATGCATGTGTTTTCACCTGTGGACCTTTGAGCACTCTATTGAAAAAGGTGCAGAGGCAAAAGTTGTGAATATTCTACATTGTTAGTTAATGTTATACGGTCGTTTTTCCATCTAGGTCAATAATATCTAAAAAAAAAAACGGACTGTAGCCAGTTTGGCATCAACCCCATTGTGTGGTTGCTAATGGGGGAGATGATCCACTTCGAATGCAGTAATCTGCTATTATACTGGTGGATCAGGTATAAACGTGCATAAAACTGTATCTATTACCCTTCTACTGTTTAGCATTTGGGTAATACTGATAAGCAGGATAAGCGTATTACATGCTACCATATGATTGTACACAACCATTTGAATTGTTGATCAGGACCATTTTTGACTCGACTACCCATATAATTGAGACCATCTTCCCTTGATTATCAGCTATTGAATGGGATTATTGTTTCAGTATCGCTTGTCTAATGAGGCTAAGATGTAAGCTCTGGAGGCAGCTGTGGTTACATGAAAAAATCCAAAAAAGCTTCCAAGTATAGATCCAATTACACAACAAAACATCTTTTGTTTTTCGAAAATAAATATTGTTTGCGTTGTCCTTGTTTTATAAACGGGGTGTATTTCACACATTTTGGATTGAACATGTCCACAGTAAAGCACATAGTCATATTTATTCCAAAGATTGATTTTTGAATATCTGCGGCTGTAAATTGGATGATTCCTGTTTGAAAATAAATCAGGCTCATACATTTTCTCACCCATGAGATTTGCAGTAAAAACAAGCACAGATATATGACTGTCTAGAAAGTAAGACCACTCATGCAGTTTTGGTAAATAAAGTGGTTCTTAGTGTGGCTCACAAACAGTTGTATCGAGATCTTTTTATACTGTAGTAGTTAGATCCCTAAATAGTTTCCGATTGTGATTGGATGAACCTTGTTTAAAGCTGTTGTAAAATGCCAACAAACGCACACTTGTGACCGCACAATATATCTTAACAGCGAGTCAACTGTTGACAGCAAACAAGAGCAGTTTGTTACAGCTCACAATGGGTGGTGTAGTTTATCTCCCATTCTCTCGTGCCAAATCCCCATTGGCTTCTCATTATTGTCATGGTTATACAGGAACAATGCCACTGTGAATTTGTCATTACTGGCTCGACCAGTGACAGGTGTTTCGTGCACCTTTACGGAGCTCTAGTCTTATGCATATCCTTTTATTCTTATTTGGAACATTTTATGCAAAGTCTTAAGAAGTTTGAGAGGACTCACAAAAGAAGTGAGCTAGAGAGCTCCCTAACCTGCATTTCTACATTTGAGTTTTTGTTTTTCAAAATGTTAATTATGTACCTTTTGGATGTGTAACGTTTTGTCTTCTCAGGTTTTATTCTGATTGGTTAAATTGGCTTTTTAAGGATTCAAATCAATTCAATCAGAACATCCAAATGTCACAGGTAGACAAACTCATAAACTGACATTTATAAGATGATGTCTGTTGTCTTCCATTAATGGTAATACAGGAATATAAAATGTACAAAATGTAACTCTTGACAGGTTTTCACTCAGGGTTAATGTGCTTTTTAAGAGTATTTAGAAATGCATGGTCTAAAGTGCAGTTCAGTGCTGACATATTTTTACTTGAATTTGGATTTAGAAAACAGGTACAGGTTAGTTTTCAAGGTAACACTAAAAGGCAAAAATAACTTTGGTATAATGATGTTATTTGTCTATAGTCAGTATAAATGTTCACAAATGCAACAAGATCTGTAAATTGTAAATCAAATGTAAATGTATAAACAGCGTAGTACTGTATAAGAATTTTTAAATGTAGAATCTTTTGTGGACTTTAGTTATATTGATCTTTTCAAAAGAATGAATGACACGTATTTTAGGCTTTTTTAATGCATAAGCAGATTGACACTTACACTAACTAGCTTTTAGTGTAGAAGCAGATCATTTCACTCATATTCCTTGTCCTTCTTATCTGAACTATATTATCTAAATATAGTACAGTATGTGATGCTGCCAGAGACGGACGCTATCAGCTTTGAGTGTGATAATACATAATGCTGTGTGTGATAGTACACATACAACATACACTACCTGAATGTTATTTTGATCTCATAGTTTTTCTGCTGTCACGTGTGTGCTGTCTCCTGTTCACTGTAAACACAGAATTGAGTATTGAGTTCTTCTAACAACTGTTTCAATAGTTGTACCCTGTTATACTGTGTTGTTCTGCCAATTTGAGTTTGATCATTTGCTAAACAAGATATAATTTACAAGATATTTTCATAGTCACGATTTCATTGTCACACATAGTTAATATGACATGTACTCTGCAATCTTTGCCCGCACTTTTTTTCTTAACTTTTGCCAAGTTATGTACCAGCAATAGTAAACAACAAGATAATCCTACAATAGGGGTGTAACGATACACTCAGCTCACGATTCGGATCAAATCTCGATGCAGGGCTCATGATACGATACACATCTCGATATATGAACAAAATTACTAAACTGAACTGAAATTCAAATAACATTTATTCTCAAATTATTAACAATTTCTTGTTCATTTTTTGTTGCACATACAATTTATTAAAGAATTTTAATATTTTAAAGCTTAACTGAAAATAGAATTTAGATCCTTGTCAATTTTGACAGCAAAATGTATTTTAATTGTAGTCATAGTCTTGAATAAAATGCAATTTAGTTTAATTCATATTTTAGTCATCCCCATCATTTTAGTTTTAGTCGACAAAATCTACATTATATTTACTAAAATCTAATTAAATCTGTGTAATTAAATGTTCCAACAAAGATTTAACCGTTTTGATATAATTGACTTTACCTTATAAATAAATTAAACCAGGTTATTACCTTTATTTTTCAGAAAAATTCAGTAACTACTGGATATGCATGATGCAAGAGAGAGTATTATTAGACCCTGAACGACATGTACCAGTTCATTTTGTCTCAATTGACTCATTTGTTTAGTGAAAGGCGTGTTCATTCAGTTCATTCAACCAATGAAATGCTCTGCACTCAAACACTCAAACGCTCATTTGTCTTTACTTGAGATTGTCTTTGATGAAAAATGCCTTTCAAAAAGACATCAACTGTATTAGATTTCTTCAATCATGCAAATCCCATACTTGGTTTGATTTTTAAAATGTCATTCCATCTTTAAATGTACAGTACAAATTACTTCCTAACTTCTCTAATCGTTACAGGACAGCGCTGGTTTCTTTTGGCTTCCTTTATGTTGCATATCGCGTTATGCAGCAGCTCACATTAGCGGATAAATTAACATTAGCATATAAATACGTTTGTGTTTGTGCTTGCCTTGTGATGAGTTTCGGGGTGACTTGCCAGCAGTCACGCTTCAAGTTTGCTGTACTTTACCGGCGGTTGTGGAGGAAAATAAAACGCTTTGTAAACCACGTGGAGACACAGATTGTGTCTTGTGCTTCCCTTCTCCCAGAGACTTCTCTCTACCGCATATGTGAGGTAAGCACAGAGTAGGTAGCGTATTGGCCGCTCAACGAATAGAATTAAACGTCATATCAGAAAATATCCCCATCTCTCTACGATGCGCATTGTAACATTTGTGCATCGAGAAATATCGTACTACGAAGTATCGTTACAGTTCTATCCTAAAACAATACCTTAATAATTCAGGTATGCAGCATTCCATGATGGGGGATCACAAACCGTAACAATCACACAGATTGTTTAAAACATTTCAGACAATTCAACATTTGGAAGAAAATATTATTTATCTAACATACAACAGAATTCACATTTCGCTGTTTCATATCTGAACTTTTTACAATGTCAAATTAAATGATTAAAAGACTGAAAGACAGGCAAATATGATAGAGAGGAAAGGGACAGTTGAACTTAAAGAAAGATATTTGAAACAATGCTTGTAACCAAACAGTTATTGGCCACCAATGACTAACATTGGAAAAATGACAATGGTAGTCAAAGGTGTCCCAAAACTGTTTCCAACATTCTTCAAAATATCTTCTTTTGTGTTCAACAGAACAAAGACACTTTTAAAGCAATTTTCTTCCCTATGGTAGTCAATGGTGGCCAAGAATTTTGTTACAAGCAATATTCCAAAGATCTTCTTTTGTGTTCTTCAGAACAAAGAAATTTACACAGATTTGGAACAATTTGAGGGTGAATAAATTAAGACAGAATGTTCATTTTCAGGTGAAGTGTCCATTTAAGGTTGTTTACATTTGGATCTGTGATGTTAACTGTGTTATTAGGAAGTTTTCCTGGGAGAGAGGTCAGGAGGTGAAGTGAACTTGCTCAGGTGTCTTTGAAAGTGCAGAGAAGGCTTACACATATGAACGCACACACATAACACGAATAGGAAGGGCACTTGCTCACTGCAGTGCACTGGAGTTACGAGAATAATTTTGTGATCCAACCTTTCCGCTTGCCAACCTGTCAACACAGGTGCTTATTTGCATATTTCAAGAATGGCTAAGAAGATTTACATTTCGGTGAATGTGAATCTTCATGGCGCTCCTACCTTGTTAGGAATCAAAGAAACCAGGGACCCCACCCATCTTTTATTAGAAGAGCAACTCAGCCACAGGCTGTTTGATGTGTGAGTGTCAGTAATCATATGACATGCCTTCAGTCGCACAGGTTTCATTCACGCAATTAAATTGTTTCCTCGTTCAGAGCTTTTCGATTTCATTTCCTAAGTGACACCGAAGAACAGCTGCAGAGTTTCCCTTTGCTTCAACTTCCCAAACTTTATACTATAAAAACATTTTGTCTAGCAAGTTCAAGAATGAACTTCACATGCTAAATTAAATGGGTTTATTGAAGTCAAAAGTATTATTTAAACAACTGAATCAAGCTGAAGTAACAAAAAAACATTTTTATGAATTAGATCATAAGCATTCAAAAGGTACAGTTCAACCAAAATGGAAATTTCTTACATCATTCCAAACCCTTATGACTTGCATGGGGAATTTATTTTTTGGAAAATTACTTTTTTGTACAATGAAAGTGAAAAGTGATTGTGCCTGATTAACATTTGTGTTCCATGAAAGACTTTTATTTTAGTTTATTTGGTCAGATTATTACTTAATTACAATTTTGGGGTGAACTTTAGCTTTAAGGTAGCATGTAAGTACTAAGTAACTGTTCTCTCCACTTGGCCAAAGTTGGTGTATTCCCTCCGTAAGTCTGATGTATCCTAATTCTCTTTAGTGTAAATATCTCTTAGTAACGTTACACAATTCTATTGATGTTTTGTCCGGTCCCCCCGTCTGGAGTAGAACAGGCCTCCCAACGGTGTTTCATCAGAGGTCTTCGCTAGAAGGATTTAATCAGGGCCGCTCTGAGGGTGTCCTGTCTTTCAGTCCCACCTCCCCGATGACCTATTTGTTTACCCATGAGTGCTTCCTCTTGGGTCATTATTGCTTTGTTTTTTAAAACAGACATGATATGCAGCACACACACAAATACTGGATATGTTTTGAAATAAGGACCCCCTTTAATAAATTGGATCCGAGTATGTGTGTTTGTGTGGGTGTGCGTGTAAGATCTGACTCTGGAAGTCGTAAACTTGTTTCCACAAAGTGTTGAGGAAGTAGGTGACAAACTTGAGTTGATAGCTTAACCTGAGACCCCCAAATCACCTGTACACATAATCACCTCATGAAACATCTGACAACACACTGTCACCTCACGTGTAAACCTGTTACACCTCTCACATCACCGTCTCCTTTACACATGAACGCAAAGTAGTCTAAAGATGTCTGAACACCACTAAGTTTTTTACAGAGTAACTAGTTTTAAAGGTAATGTGACATACATTTAAATATTTTTGATATCTTTAATACTTGAGTTTTTTGGTTATATTTAGGGGTGTCAAACGATTGATTGCATCCAGAATAAAAGTTTACATAATATACCTCTATGTGTAGTGTGCATATTCATTTTTTATTTATTTAGACATGCATATATTTAAGAAAATTAATAGATATAAAAATAATGAACGCTTGTATGTGCATTTGTGTATAAATTCAAAATAAATATGCACAGTGCACAGATATATATTATGTAAACACTAACAGTCATTCTGGATGCGATTATATCTTTTGACAGCCCTAGTAATATAAAATTATTAAAGAGTCCAGACAAAAGTTTTGGATCTTTTAAATATTTTTCACATTTTAGAATTATACAATAAAACAATTGTAAATGTGGGAATTATGTTGTGACTTAAAGCATCCCAAAACATTTTGAGCATCTTCAAAGTAGTCACCCTTTGCAAGAATTAGCAAAATCGTTCTATCGTTACTCGTTTTATCATTCAGCGTCTTGAGGTCTCAACCTGGGAAACTTTTAAAGAGTATTAATTTTTTGTTTTGCAAAGTTTGCTGCTTCTGTATTTGTAGATTATTTGTCAACATGTTTCTATGGTATACTGGAAAACAATGACAAGCATATCTTAAATTTTAAAGTCGTTTATTGGCAATGCTGGTATGCAGAGTCACAATATTTACAGTGTTGAGTTGAGGTTTTTTACAATTATTTAAAATGCGTCTGATCACTCTGCATAATAATCTATAAACAATGTAATAACACCGTAACAGTTTAAGCAAAAACTTTGCAAAACACAATTTATGTCTCTGCCAATACCTTTGGCAATGGCTGTATGTATCTAAAAATTGGTCAGTCCAGTGAAGTCATGTCTTTCCTTTAACAGATCAATTTTCCTGAAAATTCTGTCACAACTACCAAAATTCATGTTTCTCCAAAACATGGAATGCAAAAGTATCTAAAAGAAGCTATAATTTCTATAAAATGAAAATAGATGGAATTCAAATTTAGTTCCAGTTTTATGTAGATAATAAAAAAATCTGCAGGTAAAACCTCAGAAAATGCCCCTAAACAGTGAATTTAAATCAGTTTGATGTGGAGCGTACATGTAGCTTTTCACAACAGTAATTCCTGTTTCTTTAAGGTTAATTCAGAAAGTAAGGGTGTGTAATTTCACAATCCCATCTGTCAGTGCCATAATACATAAAACCGTTCTGGCGATGAGTGACGGAGAGAGAATGAGAGGGAGAGAGAGGGCATGCAAGTGGTCGAGTGTTTATGTGTGTTTGGTTTGGTAATATGTGCTTGTCCTTGTGTGTACCCTTGACATGTCATGTCACTGAGTATAGTTATGTCTGTACGCTGTGTCCAATCTACTTCTTTGCTTTGGTGCCGTCCTCTTCAAACACACACACAAAGTTCTAACCCCTCTATCGTAACTTCATTTACTTTATATGTAAAAACTCAACACACACCGAGGCAGTAAACATACAGGGCATAGGTTACGATAAACTCAGTATCACTTTCTCATTAAGTGCTGGAAATATGTCATTCAAGTGGTGTCAAACTATCAAGTTATGTCTAATATACAGTAATGAGAAAGACTAAGGAACGTGTTAGTGGAAATAGAAAGTGAGAGCAAACCAACACCGCCTGAGACCCTGGTAAGAGCTTGTGTAGATTGACTGCTCAGGCTTAGAAACCCAGCGCGGCTGTATTTTTAGCCAGAGTGACCTTCTTAATCATGGAATTGCATGAGGTCAAACCAATAGCAGTCATACTGCTGATAGTGAGAGAAACCCAGGCCCTGTGATTGATACGGCTTGTTTGGTAAGTGCCACCACTGGCAGGTCAGTAGTGAGCGTGAAACAACCAAAAAACCTTCAGAGAATGCCAGAACTTACCATGCGGCTTCAAAGAGACTCACCATCATACGGGCCTTGTTGGAAAGTGCACGGAATTCCACAGAGGAAAGTTAACAGAAATGAGCGGTCCAAACATTATATACAGCGCAGAATAAATTAAGAGACCATTCTAAATTTTCATTTAATAAGCATTTCTAGGTGTATTGTGGCCATTTCAGTCCAGTATCTGTTGAATTTCAGCAAAATCAAACCTCAGGACTGACAAAGTGATCAGACAGCAGTGTGAAAGACTAACAGCATAACAAGACACATGAAAACTGTGATAAAAATCAAGGTTATCACATACAAAATAACACAAATATTACTGTTGTACTGCTTAAAAGTGAATATAAACTTGTTTTCTTTGCAGTATTTAAGGTCTGAAAAAATACAGAGCATCTTTTCTGTTATTTTTTCATTTTCTGCAAAATAATGCAGAGAAACAAAACTTTTATTTGAAATTTGGTAGAAATATTATTTGTAGTAAAACAAGAAGAATCCTTTTACCTAAACACACACCTATAAATAGTAAATTCAGAAAAACTGAAAATGATCTCGTAAGCGGCTGTACTTTTGTCTGTTTTTCAAATAAACAGCCACAGAAAAAGGGCTATTCCAGTTTTGTCTTTAAACAACATTCCTGCATGTATTGTGGCAAATCCAGTCCCGTGTCTGTTGAATTTTAACAGAAAAAACTCAGGTGTGACATAAAGTCACAGAGAGAGACTGAGAGAATGCAAAGATGCATGAGTTGTGAAAATTGGACCTCCATCATATATTTATTTTTGAAATGATCCTAAAATATATGTAAAAACTTTAGTATGTCTCAGTAGTTTTTGCAGTATTCAAGATCTGCAAATATTGCATCTTTTTTTGTTATTTTGACTAGTTTGTCCACTTTCAATTTTCTGCTGCAGTTATTTTAACGTGCAGTGATTTATGGTTGTTTTGTAATGACAGGACCAGCAGGTTGATTTTATGCAGCGCTATTGTCTTGCTCTTTTTATTAAAAAGTTATTTGAAACATGGTTATTTTCTTAAAACTAGGCCGTATTTTTGTTCTTACGTATAAAATCATCTTCTCCTTTTTCTTCGCTTTTACGCATTTGGTCTGATGCTCTGGTCTCTACTGTAACTTGCTTCTGCTGTAATAGTATTGGCTCATGTATGATAAATGCTTGTAATGTACCTCATTTGTAAGTTACTCTGGATAAAAGCATCTGAGAAGTTATTAAATGTAAATGTAAATTAAACATTTGTATTCAAACTGGCAACAGTAGCTGTTTGGGCCAAATTATGGGTATTCATAGATTGAAAACAAATTACCCATTTAAGGGATGTCAGAGAAAAAAACATCACTATCGAGATATCGAGAACATTGTCAAATGGCTAAAACCGATAGTAGATCATGTTTTTAGCACTAATGCAAAACTGGGAGGAAATAACTCACCCTTATTGAGTGAGTGATGCAATGTTGTGAAGACAATCATTTTCCCATAATGCATTTCATGTAGCCCATATGATGATGTGCCTGTCCTCACACTAACTGATTGTAATAAATAAAGAAAGGACAGCAAACGTCATCACCCAACCCTGTGTGTTTCTTGTAAGCTTATGGTGGGATTCTTGGGGAAAATTAAGACAAACCTTGGTGACAACGTGATTAAATTGCTTCTAACAAAAACTGAGACCGTAGAGACCCAGGTCACAATATACTCCTGACATGAACAATGCTGCATCTCAGGGCTGTCTTTTTTGTACTTTTTCTTTACAGAAGTTATTATGATGTGCTGGACAGGCAAGAAAATATCAGAAATCTTTCCGTCTTCTAATCCCAGTCATTTCATTCACTTTGACTTTATTAGTATATGTGTGCTGCCTGAATTGGGAACCATCATCAGAGCAGAATTATGATTTTGAATGACTCTTTTTAACCACGAATCTTTCCATCATTCCTAAAGGGATAAAGCAGTTATTACCCTTCATTAGAGACCTTGGCACTTGCATTAGGATAATGTCACCTCTACTTACTTCCATCATTTGACCACCGACACACACACACCAGATCTCACTTATGCATTCTCTCCGAGAATGTCACCTGTTATCACTAAGGGCCGGAGCCGAAAATGACATTTCCAATTTAGCAGCCACAGTGGCAATTGATGTTAAACTTCACCGGAATTCAGCAGCAATTCGCAGTATCTTCATTCCATTTAGTCATCTAAACGTACAGACGTTCACCCATTACTCGCGTCGTACATTTAAACGTACAGACGTTCACCCATTACTCGCGTCGTACATTTCTGTGCTCGAGAGCTTTTTTGCTTTAATGTGCTCTCAGTTCAAATCACTGATAATGGGCCTGGTTGTGTTTTTTTCTTCATAACTTACATAAAAGCAAGCTCCGTATTTGCACTGTATTGCTGTATTGTTTTGCAGATAGAACATGTATTTGAGTGTTTTGTCATGCCATTAGTTAATGCTGTGTTTTTATTTTTAGGTTTGATGGAGGAAGAAGCGATATTTTCCCGATGGAGTTTTTCTTACCTCCACAAAGGACCTGCCTCATCTGCTCTGATGAAGCATCTGGATGTCACTACGGGGCTCTCACTTGCGGAAGCTGCAAAGTTTTCTTTAAAAGAGCTGCCGAGGGTAACATACACACACAACGTCATAACAAAAGTCACTTTAATACACCATGAACGGCATTATATGGGTCTAAATATACTCACCATGTGTGAGGACTGTATTCACTTTAATTAGAGCTTTTAATTACAGCTATAAACTGTCATTATAGCCACATTAAAACACGTTATTGCCTTTTCGTGAATTAATATACTTCTGACCATGTGTCCAGTTCAGCTTTTATTGTTTTTGTTGGTGTCACTTAAAATAGCGGCAATTGGCACGTCTCAGAAAGATGCAAATGTTTCAACGCAGCTGTACAGTTATAATGTGAGAGAGGGAATTTTGTTTGAAACCCAAAGTCCCAACTATTCACAAATCAGGGACACATTCTTTCCCCATTAAGCAAACCCAAGAAATCGTTTCAAAAGAAATCTAACACCTACAGCCCTCGAATTTGAAGACTTGGCTGTGAGATATGTTGAGGTTTGCCATGAAAATGGGTAATCAGTGGCACTTAACTGAAAGTACACTTTAGTCATACATTTGCACATAGACTCTTAAATATACACATTGATGTTCATAGTATTAGTTTTTGAGTAACCATTAATACTTTGTTTGCATAAGGACGTGAGCCCTTTTAGCTCTAAACACCTAGAGATATTCCCTCTATTATAAAAACTAATTGATCAAAGTTAAGAGAAGTTTAAAGGTCTTGCCCCACAGCCAACAGTGAACTTCGGTTTAATCACATACAGGAATATCACACTATTATACTTACCGTTCCAACAGTTGTTACTGGAGACAGAGAGATAGAGAGGGAAAATATAATAAAAGGAAAAGTTGGAAAAGTCTTGGCCTCTGTACAGTCCTGTTTGAATAAGTGTGGGTAATGTGTAAGATTAAAGAGTGGTTTCTGAATATGGTTTAAAGTGAAGTGTGTAATTTAAGCGTCACTAGTGGCACAGAATGGAGTCGCAACAACAATAATGACCTCATTTGAAACAGGTTTCCTGAATATTTCCACCCTTAACTTTAAGTGGTTGGATAGCTAGCTCCGCCCCAACACTATATCATTGAAAGATCCGAAGTTACAGTGTCTGTCTTCTAAGCAAATGATTAAACAGCAATAATAACAGGACACAGTAGAGTCACAGAGTTTATGCTTATATAAAATCTTGTATCACCTTTTAAAGCAATAGTTCAACCAATAACGAAAATGCTTTCATCACTTATTCACCCTCTTGTCATTACAAACTTGTTTGACTTTTTTCATCTGCAAAACACGGAAGAAGATATTTCAAGGAATGAATAAAACAACGGCTGAACCCATTCACTTCTATTGTATCGACACGAAACCAATGTTAAGGGTAATGGGTACCGCTTTTGTTCATTCTTTGAAATCTCTTTTTTGTGTTTTGCAAAAGAAAGTCATGCAGGTTTGAAATGACAAAAAGATGAATAAATAATGACAGAATTTTCATTTTTGGGGGAACTGCCACTTTAACAAGGACCGAATGCTTAACTAGTGCAAAGTCATTTGCATTATGAATTGTAAAGATTTAAATTAGATCTAATCGACATCTTAACATATGTTGGATTACATTTATAAAATGACAGGACATGTATTTTATGGTGGATACTATAAAATTTATAGTAATTTTTTTTTGCTATATTAAATGCTGTACACGCTTTTTTGAAAGAAGAACCTATTGGTTCCATAAACAACCTTTCTGTTTCACTAAAGGTTCTTTGTGGCGAAAAACGGTTCTTCAGATTATAAAAAAGGAAGAAAGAGATGGTTCTTTAAAAAACCTTTGACTGAATGTAATATTGTGTTTGGGTTGTTGACAAATAAACTGTAAATGTGTCCTACGATGAGGCTTTATATATACACTATACATATTAAATATACTATATTATTACACTGCTCATTGTAATGCTTGATTCTGATTGGCTAGTCGCGTCATTTACAGTGTCATTATTACCAGATAACAACCTCTCAATACTAATAACACAGGGTGATCCCGATGCAGCAAAACCTTTTGACAGTTTTTTTTTTGACAAATCAAATATAAATGTAATTTTTTATAACTTTTAATAAAATATATGAAATTATATTTACAAATGATTAAACCAAAAACCAAACCCTGTTTGTGACATTTGAACATCGTTTCTGACCTTAAACCGAAAGTAAACGGCTCTTCCTCTTATTAAGCTAATAAATTATTTCAAATTCACAATTCAGGTCCAGTTTTTTCTAATATGCCAAGTAGCTGTGTAATAAGAGGGATAATGTACAATTAATCTGGTGTTATCGCACAATTATTTCTGCAATAACAACTGGCTGCCTGTACATTATACCTTACTTATTAACCCTTTGTTTTCTAAACACCATACGACACATGTATGGTATATTTTGTCAACTACCTTTTTATATTCCTGCGAGTTTTGATGATTTTTAAGTACATAATGTGTTCTAATAATAATAATAATAAGTAATAAATGTAATAATAACAGAAAAATGTTGTTTACTCACCACTGATTAATTAAACATTATCTAACACTTTACAATAAGTAATATTTGTATTTAGTTACATTGCATTTACTAATGTGTGAACAAATGCAACCTTATTGTAAAGTGTCACCTATCTGATTGATAAGACTGAAATGATGTATTGGTCTAACGGTGGATGTCTGTTACATCTCATTTTGATTTTGTGTTAGACCTGACTGCAGTTCTATCTCAGCAGTGGTTTTGTATTCCTGCTTACAACACACACGAACACACACTGCACAACCTCTTTTCAAATTTCACTCTGCACTTTTCATTTGGCTGTCCCAGAGTGCTCAGAGTGAGGGCTATGACCTATCAGAGTGGCTTGTCACGTTAACAGCTCCCTCTAATTGGACCATTCTCAGTATGTGTGTGTGCTCCCAATTTTTTTCAGATCTACGTTTTTATCTCGGTGTAAATGTGATGTGTCCAGCTCTGTTCTACCTGAAACTTTGCTCTGGCTGCCAGCAGACTCAAACTAAGTTAAACCTTCTGTCTGTTTCTCCTCTTAGGGAAGCAAAAGTATCTCTGCGCTAGCAGGAACGACTGCACCATAGATAAACTGAGGAGGAAGAACTGCCCGTCCTGTCGTCTGAGGAAGTGCTTTGAGGCGGGGATGACACTAGGAGGTAAATTCCTGTGATAAAGTGTCATATGTTCAACTCTGCCCATAGGCATTTCGTTTCATTGGGTTATATTGGCACAGGGGTGCCAGTCGGTTGTTCCAACTGGGCAGAGGTGTCATTCCGCCAAAAATGAAAATTCTACCATTATTTTAGTCTTGTTCCAAACTCATTTTGTTCTGTGCATCAAAAATGTGATTGTTTGAAGAATCTGGGAATGATGGACAGCAGCTCAGAGCTTTAAAGATGACCCAAAAATAATATATGTTTTCAAAGCAACAACATAAACAAAGGTTACTGCACATGCACGCTTTGTGGCCCAAATTTAAAGTGAAAATTTTGTCATCATTCACTCAGCCTCATGCCATTTCATGCCTGTCTAAATTTCTTTGTTCTGATGAACACAGAGAAAGATATTTGGAAGAATGTTAGCATCATTGACTGAACCGTTATGGCTAAACTCCAATGGGGCTCAGTTACAGGACCCATTCAACCAATAGTTTATTTAATAAATTAACGCACAATCAAATTCAACAAATTGTTTATTTTATGCAATTATTATACAAAAAATATGAATATAAATTGATTAAAAGATAAATAGTTATATTATTAGCCACTAGCCTGACCGATAAACAAACAAAGACCGGAAGCTGACTTAAGGTCAGGCATGTGTGTCCACCGAAGCTGTCTAAGTAGTCTGTATGCGCGACATTTTTAAAGAGGAAAGGTACTTTGTCAATCTACAGAACTTTGCACAAAACGTTGTGTGAGGAAAACATTACAATTCAAGTCATTATTCACCGATAATCTTTCCCTCCAGTGAGTTGTTAACTTGAGAACTGCTGTGAATGGATCATTGAGTCAGCGAGGTGAACTGAAGAACCATATCAGTCCGAATCGTAAAGAAGTCGTTCCGTCTGATTTGTGAAACAGATCAGCCTGACCATAAGAAAGAACAAGCCCAAAATTTTTTTTATAGTATTGTGTGACTTTAGAAAACTTTGAGTATAGTGAACATTTTCTATGGCCTTCCTATAAGGTGTTTTTCCAGAAAAAAAATCTGTAGCATTATAGACATATTTACTATCAGCTGTTGTATGTAAAAGCCCGGCATGAATTAAAAAAAAAAAATCAAAGAAGGAAGTCAAAGGGGTTTGGAGCATCTTGAGGGTGACTGAATAATGACATCATTTTAATTAAGAGTAAGCTGTCCCTTTAAGGCTCCGGGCTGGTAACCAGACGTTTGCTAGTTTAAGTTCCCTTTAGAAGTACGCCATTTTACCCCAGGCTCCTCCATCAAGGCTGACTCTGTAATACATTCAAAAAAGCCACCATGCGGTGATACGTAAGGATCCAATTAGATTCTGGTGTGTTATGAAATAACAAAGCCTATTTGCATAAATGGCTATTAAGCTTTAATTTCCACAAATCAGAAAGTTCTGATTCTTTATGTTTTAGATCTGAAGCTGCTGATATTGATCAATGGGAAGAAGGCAATTCACAAGTATTCAGTTTGGCAACTGTTGAGTAGAGAAAGCTTACATGCTTTGTTATGGTAATACTGCAATTTACAGCAATTTAGTAGATGACTACTATGATAAAGAGAGAGGGAATGCATGTGGGGAGTGTCTTGAAATGATCTGACTTTTTCACCGGAGTCATGCAGTCAGCTTTGCATCTGCCCTTGATCTTTCTCTGTAGGGCACACAAATGCTGATGAATTATTAATGAATAATTAAGGGCTTTTCTATCTGGTCTGCATTAAGAGGTCTCCCTCCCTTAAGGTCCTCAACTCGCCCTGCCTCTCTTCAAAGGGTTTCATAAATTAAATCAATTTTCATGCGATCTGCTGTTAGGTAATGGATAATGGATAAAGATTTTCAAGTAATCGAAACAGTTTATTGCACGCTGCTTTTATCAGTTCATTTACTGCAGACATCCTTCTGGAATCGGAATTTCATTTTCTAGAAGAGGTACCGTAGATCATTCCGGAGAGGAAGCCATTTCATTTCTCTCTTATTTCATTAGGACAGTTTTTTCAGAGTGTGTTTTATAACTTTTTTGATTGTTTGAGATTGTATACAGTAGGTCAGTGGGTAATGGCTTCAATCAGCTCGATTGTGATAACCGTTCCCTCTCTTACTTATTCTTTCAATCGTCCCGTGTCACTCTTTGAATGTGAGAAATGATCTCAGAATCTTTCTCTGTGCGACTTAAACCTGAAATTATTAGATCATTAGAGATGTAATTAAAGAGAATTGCTTTAGTACAAATTACAACCTGAAAATCTAAAATCTTCTGACGCTGATAAGGGCTTCATTTATATCATTTACCCAACTGTGTGAAGTCACTGTGCTCATCAGTTACTTTAATAGTTTCTTCAGAGTCTAAATTCACATAGTAAAAGTTCTGATTGACCTAGAGCCCGCGTCTATATCAGATGATTCGACAGGTTCTTAACCCCTCAGCTGCTTAAGGGAGGTGTTAGGAGCTTACTGTATCACTATTACCACAGGCTCATATTATTATATTTGACTCTGAGGTCTTCATAACACATCTCATGTCCCTTTACAATTCCAAATCATCTTAAGCGTTTTTCCATGTTAGATGAAAATAGAACCATGCAAAGATAACATTTAAAGTTCTGATTTTATCTTTTTTTGTCCAAATGTAAAATTCTGCTTCGTTGAAGGTACTTAACTTAATTTCCCCAAACTTAATGTTTAAGATGTTTTGGTACTCAAGTAGGATTTGTGATTCTGGACAATCTATTTTATGAACTGGAAAGTTGCATTATATACAGCTGCGCTGCACCAATTTGAATAATTTTACTGCACAGAGCGTGAAAGCACCACATTTGATTACTGAGTCCGAAAGTGCTTGTCACATAAGCTAAGGCTGAGCCAAAAATATTTATACCAAGCAGTTTGATATTGAAGACCTGTTGTTAGCTAAAATAAACTTTATTGGCTTTACGGTTGGCTTAAATGAGTGTGTGTGTATATGTGTGTGTTTGTTGAGGGCCCAGTAAAGTCATTCAAGAACAGATCTTTTATATCTTTAGGTTTTTTGTAATATCGCTCTTGGAATACCTGGCTTCCATCCAAACATCCATAAATCAGAGGTTCGTAACCTTTTGGGTCCAAGACCGTTTTTTAGGTGGGAAAATTGTGTCATAATTGTGTGTGGGAACAAATGTCACAATGTTAAACTGTGTACTTTAAATCTCATACATTTATATAACGGGGGAAATTTATGTTCTTAAGAACATCACATTTACTATTTTACTAGTAAGTTTGATTGTTCTTGACTGTTAAAAAAGAACTATTGCAAATCACTTTGACATTCATTAGTTGGCTCACACCCTGTCTAATGAGAGGGCTGGGTTGCATGTCACTGCAGCCTGTCAAGGGCCGGCTTTACAGCTGAAAGCATGCGTTTCATCTCTGTAAACTCCGTCCTGAATTCTGCCTCAGTGCCAGTACAGTGAATGTTTTAGAGCGATCGGTGACATGCATATTCATCCATGCATCCGCAGGGGTTTGTGCCCGGCAGACCAAATATTTTAAGTAGGGATGTCACGAGCCGATCGCAAAGAGCGGGATCTGGGGCTGATCAAGGCAATTTTAACCTGATCAGGATCGGCTTTTTTTGCCTGATTATTTCGGATCACCTCTGCCATCAGTTTCGTAAGCGAGAGCATGAGTTGTGACAGCTGTGTCTGCAGTGTGGAAATGTGCTGCGGAACAGCCGCTTGTAAGGTCTTCCTTAAATGTCTCACAATTCTATGCGTGTGCTCGTGCGGGGAATGTGATTGGTCGAGCAGGGTTGAGTTTCGAAAAAATAAAAAAACGGTCAAGAAAGCAGAAAAGAAAGTTTTATTTTTGTGTAAATAAATTTCCTCTTTTGACAACTTTGGATTGCATTTATAGCTAGAAATATGTATTGTAGTTTAAACATATTTGCTTAGTTATCACAAAGGTGCCCTTTGTTTACATTTCAAACAAAATTTTGTTACGCTGCCTCTGAAGGCTGTCCGTATGTGTTTCTGGGAGCTGCCTTCATGCCCAAACGCTGCCCCAAAGTCATTGCCTCATGGAGCAGCGAGGGAACAAGTCAGCTGCCTAAGCTTTCGGCTAATGTGAAAGTTCAAAGATATATTCAGTATATGTGAATACTATAGTGTTTTAGTTTTGAGGCAGTGTTGAATGAAGCTCTGTTATTCTGTCTCCTCATGTGGACAAACTCTTGTACAGCTGCCATAAAAGCATTTTAACTAAACTTCATTGATAAAGAGGGTCATTTAAATGTTTGATCTAATCCTGCTAGGATTAGTTGAAAAGACTAATTTTGTCATTATGTTTGCTACAATATGTTAGGCTATCATTTATAGTATGCTGAACTGTTAAATAGTAATATTTTAATAACCTTAACATACCTGGAGTGTGCATCTAGCACTATGAAAATACAAATATCGGATCAGGACTCGGATTGGCAGATACTCAATCGGATGAGGGGCACAAAAAGTGTGATCGGGACATCCCTTACTTTAAGCAAGAGAGAAACTGCATACTCAATATGTAGGTCTAGCCTATGGCTATCAAAATAGACATTCATGGAAATCTCCTGCGACCTCATGTGGGGTCGCGACCCAAAGGTTGAAAACCTTAAAGCAGGCGCCACACACGAGGCCAATCTCATATTAATCTTGAGTACCTATAGAGTAGTATTGCATACTTTGTATCTTTGAAGAGTATTTAGTTTGATCACATTTATAAAAGATAGATGCAGCTGTACGATTATTTCCGAAAGCATACGGCATTCATATAGTATTCACATTTTCGAAAGGGGTAGGCTGAACTAAAGAGGTTCATGTCCGGTATCTTTTAGCGCTGGGACGGCTCAACATATCAGTTTCAAACGATCTCCAAATACAGTGTTATATCCACCGTTTATATTACATTCATTACCCAAATGCAGTGAACAAACAAACACCTGAACTTCTAGTAAGTATGCTCTCTGTCTCTCCTGCTTACAAGTGAAAGTGACATCCGCGCATGCTCCTTCTCCTGCTCTCCTTGCGTCTCAGAGCTTTTGCTCGCGACAATTGTCCCATAAGGGAATTGTTACGAAACAGTTTTTTATGTTAAAAAAAAACTTTCCGAAACCTGTACGATCGCTGGGGGAGTGTATCAAGCTCAGAAATACTATACGGCCAACTTGTTTTTTGACAAGTTGACATGTTAAGCATGAGAAGAAAGCACGTTTAACATTGTAAAGAAGTTAGAATGCATGACACACTGTTGCACCACCCCTTTAAAGTTTCAAGGGCATAGAATGTATCTGTATTAAGAAGGGAACTTTTGCTTAAGTCACCGTCCTTTGTGACCCTAGCATTTTTTGCATATGTGTATATTAAATTAGTTTTAGTAGGATTAAAATTGTTATGCTTTAAGGTTGATTACTTAATAAGGATACAGAATAAGTAAATAGTGGACAGATCACTGTGTAATAAAGATAATCAATGGGGTCATAAAATTTTCACTTTTAAGGGAAACATTTCATGCTCTTTTGAAACAAGTGTGCATGTGCATGCTATTACAGACAGCAGCATCTTGACCTTAATAAATAGCAAAAATTGGTTTAATTTTACTGGAACATCCATTGACTTATTTGTTGTTGACCCACTGAAAACGCTTGTTCATACTACGTATAATTAAGTTGAAATAGAAGTCAGAAGTAGAACTTCTATGAAAGAATCGTAAGTATCCCGAAGCAATGTATGCCTTTCACATAATCAACCTGGAAGTTCTCGAGGAGGCACACACACTTCTTGACTAGTGACAATAACCTGCAATTATAATAGTGAAACGTTCTCCGACGGCCGATTTAGCACGGGAATATGGCGCAATGAAGTTGTTTTCTCTGATTGTGGTAGAGGTTGCATGGCAGGGGATCTAAATTAGGAGGAGAGATCCAGTTTCAATTGGACACGGCCTCTCTGAAGTTATCACAGAGCACACGCGAGAGGGTAGACAGGGGGAAGCAGGTATTATTCTATAATCAGCCAAATCAGTAACGGCTTCCATCAGCATCCAAATTACAGGCGCAAGAGGGTTTGGCAGGAAATGTAAGAGATGCAAGGTATTTCCAAAGGAACTGAAAGAAAAAAATGACAGTGACAGGGTTTGCGGGGGGGATGGGGGGTTGTCTCTTTTCGAGTACAGAAAAGAAGAGCACCTAGAGGAAAAAAAGAGAGAGGAAAGCGTCATCAGCACATTACAGAATTATGGCACTTTTGCCCCTCCAGACGCTCTCTGGCAGCTGGAGGCCATATTAACAACATCTCAACACCTCTCTCAGCACTGTCCCACTGACACGCGCATACACATACACACACGTGCGACCACGCAGACACTCGCTGCCGCAAGACTCCCTGCTTCACTGGAAGACAGTGAGGGGTCCGGGTGAAAATTGAATACATGATGAGAGTTATTGGGCATATGAGAGAAAAGAGGGAAAAAGAGGGTAAGACTCAGAGGGAGAGAGAACCAGATGGCGGTGAGAACAGAGAGAAGCAGTAATGCAGAGCTCAGGGTTGTGGATTCGGGCTCGATGGTGACTCACAACGCTAGTTTAATACCCGGCACATGAAAACCTGAACGAACACCGCACACTCTATTGAACACGTGTCATACCCTGTTGTCAGACAGCCAAAGACATGCCAGCCTATCTCCCCGAGGGACTCTGGGCCACCTACATACTGGAGCGCTCCAGCTTTCCCATCCATAAGGGTCACATTCATGGACTAATATGTCCAAAAGAAGTCAAATTAGTATTGAAGTGGTTGAGGCCCACATCAAGTTGAATGCCATACATGGAACAAGATGTTCCAGTAAGGCACACCCTTCCCTAAACATGTTTACTTTGAACGACACTTTAGGAGCTCTAAGTACTTGTAGTCTGGCAACATAATGTTGCTGGTGTCCAGTGTCTTTTCAAAGTGACAGTGACACTGTTTACTATGTTTAGAGAGAGACCGGGGACCTCATGTCATCCAATCCTTTACATTTATGCATTTGGCAGATGCTTAAGTAATGTAAAGTGCATACATTTCGAAGCATACATTTTAACAGTATGTGCACTCCCTGGTTTTCAAACCCATGACCTTGGGGTTGAAAGAGCAACACATTGTCTAGCAATAAAAAAAATGAAACGAACTCTACATTCTCCCCAGAATTAAAACTTCTGGACACTGTGTTGTCTTAACCTCCACATCTTGATGTTAAAATTTGTTAGTCTCTTGCTAGCGCATATATAATATATAGATAGGTCTTCTCATGGCTTTTGTGGTTGATCAAATACCTGCTATCACAACCACACGGGGCAAGGCTTGTCACTTAATCTCCTTTTCCTGAAGTGTCTGGGATTAGTGTGAGCCTCTAGGTTCTGATTGGGTATCCTTTGTCACTTGAGAGTTGAATCGATAAAAAATTAACATTGGAAATCGCACTTCACATAGCTTTCTCACCGAGAAGTGAACCTAGCAGATTTTGTAGACGAAAGAGTTTAAAGACAGGTTACCAACATTGCAATTTATCATTTGTAACAGGTTGACACAGGCTATCCTGTTATGCCGTGATAGCATTAGGGGCTGTTTTTATTTATTTTCCGCATGCACAAATTCTCACACTTAAAAGCTACTGAATGATGGATACTTTTTTTTATGTTTGGCATATGGCATCACGTCCAATGAAAATCAGAAAGATAGCCATTAAAAGCATTTTCAGGCTTTATAAACACAGTCATACACGTTTGAAAGGACAAGGGGGCATGTAAAAATGACAGTATTTGATCATATTAGCAGTTTCATTAACTAACATGAACTAACAATGTGCAAAATAATTTTTGTTAACATGGTCTATGAACTAATCAATTTAACTAACTAAGCAATTCATAATTAAGAAATGCATTAGTAAATGCTGAAATTACATTAACTAAGATTAATTGATGCTTTATAAGTATTGTATTTAATCATTTTTCGTTATTAAAAGCAAAAACAGTCCTAACACAAACCAAAAATGAAGTAAACATAGAACACATCAAAATTTATTTATATTCTGATAATGTAAAAATGTCATTTTATCGCTATATAGTCAGACTTTTTTTGCACTGATATGAACCGTGTGAGGTTGAAAGCTCTCAGTCTCACTCACAGTCAGTCAAATCTATAGAGCAATATGACAAACATCTGAGATATATGTTTGCCGCAATAACAGTTTGTCATGCGATAACAGTACTTAGACAAATGCCACTTTTAAAGTGATTTGCATTACTTAATCTGCAGAAAACCAATTAATCTAAAGAATGTCAGCTGCTGATTTATATGCGTAACATTGTGTCTATCTGGAGTTTGTGATTTTGAAGCCATGTGGTCTTTGCTAAATGCCAGTGTATGCATTTATCTTTGCCAGTGACCCCAGATGAGTTCATATTTGTTTTCTGTTTTTGAATATATGTTGACATTGACCGTAATTATACAGTATTTCAGTGTAGGCGTCGATGTGAATCAGTCATACAGATGCAGGCGTCTGCATATTACTGTTAAATATGTCCTTCATTTAAGAGCTGAAACAGCCACCTGGGAATAAAAAAAATCAAATATTGGAATCATGTCAGATATTGTGAACTATGGACTTTTTCCATTTGGCAGCTCTTCTCAACAGGTTTAAATGTCGCTCAGATGATCAGAATCTGTTTGAACAGGAGAGGAGTGTTAGGTGCTTAAATCTAACGTTACTTGTTGAGCATTACAGTGGAAATATTGAATGTTCATCCTTTCTTTCGGAGATGATAAAACCACCACTGTAGATCTCACTGATTCAAAAAAGAAAGGAATCTAATATTGAGGTTGTCAAATAAAGTGAACTATGGACCTGCCTCTTCACAGCACTGCCGATTCCTGTCTTCGACCAATGAAAAGATCCTTGCACACACAGCATCTTATTGTAACAACAAAATTCTGAAATTCACTGTAACACTAAAAAAGCCAAAAGTACTGTCAAGAAGAAAGTAAGACGTCTTACCTTTAGAAGAAGTGGAAAAGCAGAGTAAAAACTCTTTGAAAGTGAGAAACTCAGCAAGCTTAGAGTCTTAATCAAGAGTGACAGATAGAAGAAATTCGTGCTTCTTAAAAGAAACCTCCTGCGTCTGTGGTGCAGGTGGAGATGGACCATTCCCATGAAGTGTGTTTTAACAAATTGAGCCAAAACCATTTGTATTTAAGTGCGTGACTATGAAGTAATTTGAATTGCATTAATGCCACTTCATGTCGAACGATGTCAATCAGGACAGGTTAGTAATTTCCAAAACACACTTTAAAACTTTTTTTCAGTCCTATTTAAACATGTGTTGGGATTTTAATCCTTTTCAAATCAAACTTGTCTTTTCTTGCACAACCTCTATAAACATTATGGAGCAATTTGCCTACCTCTTTTTGGCTGAAAATTGAATCCCAAGATATGAAGTAAAACATTTTTGTGTTTTCCTCTTTTTTGACCTTCATCTTACACTGTAAATAAATATTAATGACTTGTTTTGCTCATCGATGCACCTAAAGTACATTATAGATTTGGACCCTTTTGCCAACTTTCTGGGTACCTTCAAGTACTGCTGACATAAAAAATCAATAATGAGAGTCTTAATTCTTATATATAATTATCACTTATAGCGTTCTTGTTCCTTTTAATGCACACATCCAGTAGTTTCACATTCCCATTTGTCGTGAAACTTCAGAGATTTCAATCCCAGCCGAATCGGTACGCAGGCATCTTCTGTTAATAATTGTAATTCAAACATTGTGTGGAATACGAATCCGGTCCAAATTGTGCTTTTGCAAGCAATTTAAGTGTTGTTTCTGTTGGTTAGTTTTTTCCACCAGCTCTTCAGCATCTTTCAAATATCCGTGCCATTTGAGGGCTTTTGTCAGACTGTAATGAAGGGATTTTTTCTGGATTGGTAATGCCGATGTTAGGAATGTGGACCAGACTCGAGTGATATATTCATTTTATGAGAGGCTTATGTTTTTCATGTAGCCATCTGAGACACAATGAGAAGCTTAACCTTTGGTTATCTTTTATAGATTCTTTAAGACTGAAATAGATTCAATTAAAGAAATGTAAACCTTTTTCAAAGTGTTTTCCAATGGAGCTGTTCATTAGAGACGTCAGGGAACTTTTCTAATAAAGACGTCTCGGGTTGCGTTTTATCATAACAGGGAAGCTGTGTTTATTTCTCGGTGGAGATTAAATTTCTACCGTGCGGTAATATATGAAACACGTGCAGTAATACATTTTTCCAACCAGGGAATGTTGTAAACACATAATGTTTATGTAAAGGATCAGAACGATGACTGTGAATAAATGAGAGCAGATTGTCAGGCCCTGCTGGGGTTTAGAGTTTGAAACAAGAGCACATATGACTTGCATCATTTCCACACATGGGCAGCTGAGGACACGTCTCGACCAAAGCTAAGACAGTACTGAATAATCTCCATCAATTCTTCTAGTCATCGCAGCTGCGACTGAAAGGATAGAATGTGATTTATCTGTTGTCTGATAAGTTTCCTAAGTAAAATTCAAGTAGTTTATTTCTATGTGTAAATTAAATGAACAGCTATTATGGACACTGTCCAGTTCATAATTGAGAGTTAAAGCCTTGTTTGTGCCTAATGTATTAGCTATGGCACGAGTCACTACAGGCATTAACATTACTATAATGCATTCATTTAAGCAGATGCTTTTAAAATGCATGAATAAATCAAATGTACAGGACATTTAATGCCCAATATACATTAGATTGTTTAAACCCATGACGGTGCTGTTGCAAGTTATGAGAACACTGTAGCAGACTGTACATCAGTACTCCTCATAAGCAAAGCATTTAGTTGTCAGTTGTCAAGTCTTTGATTCCAAACTGCTATCAGGAATTAAAAGCTCTAACCTGTAACTTTTGCTCTATATCGCAATGTCTGTTTGACATAAAATTGCAGGTTACTTTACACATTCTTGACTCAAAGTCCTTGACTTGTGAATATCTTTGCATTGCATTGGGATACGTTATGAACACTGATTTTTTTATATATGTGCTCAATAACTGATTTTTGGTAATTTTTTTATAGACAATGAAAAAAACAGTGAAAATCATTGTGATTTGTCATCATTTACTCAATCTCTTGCCATTTCAAAACTGTTCGACTTTCTTTCTTCCACAAAACACAAAACAAGATATCTTGAAGAATGTTGGTAACCGAGCAATGGGTGCGACTGCACCTATTCAGTTGAATTGGTTTTATGCCCACGGCATGCAATAAAAGTCTGTACGCTTCTTAAAGGGACAGTTCAACCAAAAATAAAAATTCTGTCATCATTTACTCACCCTCGAGTTGTTCAGAATCTGTATTAATTTCTGTGTTCTGATGAACACAGATAAAGATATTTGGACGAATGCTAGGTCAAATTACAATAGTAGTTAAAATTGCCCCAGAACTGTTTGATTTCCTACATTCTTCAAAATATCTTCTTTTGTGTTCAACAAAACAAAGAAATTTATAAAGCAAATTTTCCTAAAATGGAAGTCAATGGAGAAGAACTGTATGGTTACAAGCATTCTTCCAAATATCTTTCTCTGTGTTCATCAGAACAAAGAAATGTATGCAAATTTGGAACAACTTGAGGATGTTAATGACGACAGAATTTTCATTTTTGGGTGAACTGTTCCTTCAAATTCAAACAACTTTAACTTTAGTCAATACAAAATCTTTGCCGTTCAGTAAACCTGGGTACATTTTGTGTTATTTATTCAACGTATAAAATGGTAATGGATAAATACATAAATACTCTTTGTAAAAATAAGAACGGATGGGCTGTGGAGACATTTGTTTAGTTACACAGCGGAGAGAACCTTGGCAAGCTTGCGATGTGTAAACAAGTGAATGAGCAAAATGTTGCTCGAATTCCAAACCCAAATCTTATCAATTACGTCTTTATTGTCTAACCATGACATCAAGAGTGGAAGTCAGTCAAAACAGCTCGACAGTTGTCTGCTCAAATATACAATATATCTTTCCGTAATTTGCAGTTGCAATTCATTTAACTGCAAGTACTGGTAGAATTCGACCAAGATCTCATTTACTCTCCCAGGTGAATCCTCGCAAGTATTGAGTCAACAGCCTTAGAGTTTGTAGCCCATTTCTGAGGGTGGAGTGTGTATCCTGCCGTTGTGTGTGTTTCCTCCTCTTTGAAGAGTATTTCCTCGGATTGCTTACAAGCTTTCTCTCCACGCTTCACACGGCAAGTTCTGCAGAGGTTGCAGTGTTTACATGAAAACACACTTAGTGATAGAATCATTCTGCTGGGTATTGTGTGGCTTGTCTACACTTATGATGAAATACTTCAACCGAGGCTCAATTTAAGTAAACTAGTTTCCATCAAAGTCTATTCGGAAGCTTTACAACTATGTTAAACATTCAGGCTCAGTGCATTCTTTTAATGGTCGTCTCCAGAGAAAAAGCATGACAGTGCCTGTGTGTGTGTGTGTGAACTATGATCAGGAAAGTAATAATCAGAGAACATTTCTCTAAAGTCAGCCTGACATACACTGTTAGAGGAAATAGTGAATTTCGGAATGACACACTCGCAGACGTGCACCCACAGTTTGCTTCATCCACAGCGAATTAATGCCAACACAACCAGTTTGTCTGCCTGTCTGTGCCTCTTCTTTATTTTGTTGTGTGTTTAATGGAGTTTTTGATATCAGATATTGGATGGGAGTGTACTTTGGTTATAATTATTATGGTCGGTGTATATGTGTGTGTGTGTATTTGCGTGTGTGATGAGCTCAAGGCTGGGAGATTGTTGTATTTGTGCTGGCATTAATTGTCTGTGGGTGGAGCAGGCGAGTAGTAGCAGGTCATTGTAACCTGACCTATTTACAGTGTGTTACGCAAAGATCAGACAACCAATAAAAGACACAAATACACGCAATCACACACTCTCTCACACACACGTATGCCTGCTTTGTGAGTGAGTGTAATTCTTATGGCAAGTCAAAAGTCTGTAATATTCAAAAGTCTGTAATATTTACTGAATCTTTCCCCCTCCTATTCAGCTCATTGCTTCATTAAAAGTGAATTATAAATATCAGGCAACTGTAAACAGTGTGATTGCACATGACGACGGGAGGAGGTTTAATTTACCTGTTTGCAAACGAAGAAATAATTGCCGGATTTATGAAAAGAAAAGGTGAAAGGAGATTAGGATCAATTGCTCTTTTAGAACTTGAGAGAGATACAGGTGTGTGTCGAGAGAAGAGCACGTTAGACCATTTATTTGAATAGATTTGAATTATTAATGAAGTAATAAATGCAACTATTCTTTTTAAAACATAAATATCTGTTTTATACTACTCATTGGCGGTAAAATCACACACAAATGTGGAGGCTTATCACTTTAAATGATTTTGAATGCGGTCACATGTATTCCAGGCGTTAAAATGCAAACCAGCACTCAGACAACAGGAGGCAGTTACATAATTATGCGTTGCATGTAACGCTCACAATGCATCAGGCTGACCTTAAATGAAAGCGCTCGGGTTATCGTCGGTCTACCCTTATTCAAACGGGTTTGCTCGGACTTGCTGCGCACATCTGTGTTTTTCAGCAAATCGCATGCCGTAGTCGATTGTCGGATAATTGGCCAGTTATGCCTTCAGAAGCCACTTAAAAGTCTTCATGAAAATATTTTTGAAAGTGAGCTATTATTGCGTTGAGTAGGCAGATCTCAGACATGATGGAGCAGAAGATGTTACACCTATATTTATCTAAAGGTTTATTGGCTTGGGGTTGGTGGGATTTTTATATACAAGACATTTGTCAAGGGAGTCTAATTATTGTATATTCATGAAATTGACAGTCAATTTAATATCATTACTGGTGTAAATATGTCACCTATCATCTAGAGTTTACCTTATCGTGAAGCTGACTCATCGAATGTTCTTTGATCTTTGAGTAAAGAGGAGCTGTAAGAAAATCTGTGATGTGGGCAAAACGGTTGCAGTCTAAGCTACATTGGCAAAGATACGAAGGAAGTTAAAACATTACGTTTCATGCTCGCGTTTATAAAAGTGAGGTTAAGTTTTGTCTGGGGATGTTTCTGCAGTTTTTATGCTAATACAGTACATTTACCTATTGTATGCTGTTGCTTAGAGCAAAACAAAAACTATATTTTTATTTATTATGTTGTTACAAATGTAAGGAGCACTGAGAAGTAAACCATATATATTGTGACCGCTTTAAAATAAATCATGAAATGCATCAACATCAATTTAAATGTTAAGGGGATAGTTCACACAAAAATGAAAATTGAAAATCATGAAAATAATTTACTCACCCTCTTGTCATTTCAAACTTGTATGACTTTCTTTCTTGTGCAGAACACAAAAGAAGATATTTTGAAGAATGTTTGTAATCGAACAAAGACGGTCGCTATTCACTTCTATTGTGTGGACACAAAACCAATGCAAGTGAATGGGTATCGCTGTTGTTCGGTTACCAACTTTCTTCAAATTATCTTCTGTGTTCTGCGGAAAAAAATCATTCATGTTTGAAATGATAGAGGGGTGAGTAAATGATGACAAAATTTTCATTTTCGGCAGAACTATCACTTTAAATAGTCAATACAATCGATTGCAATGATAATGATTACATTTTCCCATCTATCTGAATAAGATGCTTAAAATAACTGCAAAGACCATGTTGCTGTGCCCACTTATTATTTGTTGTATTAATCAACCTTTTTTCGAAACGATGCTTACAGAATTGTGGTTATAGATTGTTTCATTGGGTCGCATATTTGTGCTTGTTCTTGGCTCCTTTGTCAATATGTAGCTTGACTTTGACTTGAGAATTCGAATATCACCACTTTCTATTTATATGACCCTCCTTGACCTACTGTTGTACCCCACATTAACCATGTTTGTGCGTGACAGTGAACAGAGAGAGTGTCCACGTGTGCCTGAGCGGCTTTGTGCTAACGGAAGAGCTCATTTGTTTGGGGTTTGTTTTGACAGATGTGTAGCAAGTTGACCAGAGCTCAAAGAGAACACTAACCACAGTAAGCAGAGATCTGTGAGTGATGGGAAACAAGTTAATAATGTTTAAGAATCCATGTGTCCAACTTGAATGAGATTCAGGTCTTGATCCTAAACTCTCCTCTGCCACTAATGTTAAAGCAAAATGTTTGTAGAAATACATATGAAGGATCTCTGGCTGTTGTTTTGTCAACACACAATGGACAAACATGTGACAAGACATTTTGTTGTTTGATAACAAAGCTGGATAAGGTTAAAGTTTTATTGTCTGATTATGACATAGGTGCCAATTTATGTTTCGGCTGATGTTTGCGCATCCTCCATAGGTCAACTCATGACAAATACAAAGTGAGACGTAATCCATTTCAATTGTCAATGAAATCATAATAACACAAAAATTATCTGAAGAAACCAGTCTACCTGCGCTTGAGCTAATGGAGGACTTTGTCGATCAAACTCATCAAGCATTTTCCAAAAAGACATTCAAATTTTTTTATGTATTTATTTGAGATGCCGTAATCTTTTTTCAAGCATATGAAATCAATGAAACAACAATACAATAATAAAATATTTATATAATAACTCACGTAGTGTCAATCGCAATAAATCCTACTGATGTATCCTGTGCTTGCTTAGATCTGCACCTATGGTTTGTGATATGGCATAAAATGTGTTTCCTCGAAAAGACAGGATGTACATGATGATGAGCTTTAATAATAGCATGTTTATCATTTTAAAGGGAAAGCTTTTAAGTTTGGACTTTTGGAGTGTTTAAAAGCATTAATGAGTAAATGTCACTTGATGTGACATACAGTAAGTGAATGTTATATTCTCATATAAATCAGCAGTGTCTCATAATTATTCATGAGATCTCGTGCTTTATCTTACAGTTTGACAGGCGCTTATTCAGCTTGCCTTGTTCAAATGCATTGGTCAGAAAAATGTATTTGGGCAGTTGACAAAATAATTCTGCAGTCTGACGTCAATTATTTAAAATCATTCTTTTACAACTTTTTCAAATCAAGAAAAAAGTTGTAACTGGGTAACCCTTTACAAAAGGTGCTATTTATTAACAATGAGTTAATCCATTAGTTAATGCGAACTAACAATGAACAATACTAACCAGCATTTATTAATGTTAGTTCATGTTACTTTCAGCATTAACTAATACATTATGAAAATCAAACGTTGTCACAGTTAACATTAGTTAAGGTGGAGCTATCCTACTATTTCATTCATTCTGTCTTCTTTACACTTATAAACGTGCTGGCTTCTCATGCTTAACATGGTCAACTAAAAAATGAGTTGGACGTATGACGTAGTATTTCTGTATTTGATACACTCCCCCTGCACTCCAAATTGTTTCGGAAAGTTTTTTCTAATTCTGTAGCCCTGTGATGACGCAGGGATCCAATTCCTTTTATTGGCCAAAAGCACAGCAACACGAAGGCGAACCGGCGAGCGAGACCTGCTTACCATCAAGGTTATCTGTGCTGCGTATAGATCGGTTGCGCTGCAGCTCGATACTCTTGCAATAGTTAAGTTTAGGTCTGTTTGTTCACGGCATATCAGTGATGGATGTTATATAAACGGTGTATATAACGGTGTATTTTAAGATCATTTGAAACTGATAGATGGCGCGATCCTAGTGCTAAAAGTTGCACGCGGTATCAAATTTAGTCATACGTCTGGGGATTAATGTGATGATGTGTTGCTTGCTTGTGCTGTAGTTTCATCCCACTCTCCCCACTAGTCCCACCTCTAGCAGCTCGTGTTCTTCCGGAAATAATCGTATTAATTTGATCAAACTAAATACTCTTTGAAGATACGACGTATCCAATACGACTGTACTCGGACCAAAGAAACTGCCTGAGATACGCAATGTTTAATTTACCATGATCTTACATAAATAACTGTATTCACATGAACTAACATTAACAAAGAATAATAAATGCAGAAATCTAAATTGTTCATTGTTATCTAATGTTAGATTATGCATTCACTAATGTTAACTCATAGCACCTTATTGTAAAGTGTTACCAAAACGTTTGGTCACAGTTCAGTATATGGGGCAGTTCTCGCTATTAACAAACTATTCACTATGGCTTTTTCCCCAATTAACTCTTAATTTCTTGAATATTAATAGTTAGTAAGTTAGTTGTTAGGTTTAGGTGTTGGGTAGGATTAGGGATGTAGAGTATGGTCATGCAGTGCTTTATAAGTACTAATAAGCAGCCAATTTGCCAATAATAGGCATACTAATAACAACTAATTAAAAGGTAGAATTGCCCCGTATACTGAAGTGTTACCAAAAGTTTGATATTTGTACTTCGTATGTTGCCGTTCTTAAAATGTATTTTTGCTGGACCGTTTAAAATTGTCCTGGCAAAAGGCATGAAAGAGCGATTGCAAAATTGAATTGAAATGGTGGTCAGCCACCGCACTTAAAACATGCACTTTTCCTTATGAATTTATATCAAATTGAATCTACAACATGCATGCCTTTCCAACAATGCTGGCAGAGCTTTGCAAATGTTGGACAGATGGACCCGAGGATTTACTTTATTTAGTGTCTGTTTTGTTCGAAATAAGACGTTGTGCTTACACTGTTCATTTCTGTACCGCTCATACCATCCATCCCCACTGAGAGTGAATTGTCACATCATGCCGATTGTGAATCGACATCACAGAGACCCCAAACGTTAATGAGCATTCACATATAATGTTGAATACAAATGGTAATAACTTTGCATTTATTTGCGCATTCATTTACAGACGCAAATGACCTTTGCATATTTGTGGATTGCATTGCAAGATTACAAAGCGGCGTAGGAAACATGTGCTGTTTGCCGCCCGCGATGGTGCAATGCTCAGTACGATTGGTGAGAAGTTTTCGATGCCGTTAACCTCATAAAAGTGAAATAAAACTGGCTCAACCACACTACAGAGAGCTATTCTGTTCTCCCCCTTCCCCCCTGCAGCTGCCCACTTCTACTTTTTTGGCATTTTTTTTAATTGTGGTGAGAACTGGCCCGTTTAAAATGGCACTTTCATATTCATGTTCAACTCGGAAAGGTAAATAAAATTTCTTTGGGGTTTTGTAAACAAATGTAGCAGGGCTACAAACTGAAATGTGCACTAGGGAGCCACCGGCTCCTAAAATTAAACATATAAGAGCCAAATTACTTATTTAGTTGCCAGATTACAGAATTGCTCGCTATTTTGTTCAGAAGCAGTGCTTTCCCTTCTCACGGTCAGTTTTTGGATTCATTTAAGGATTTGTTACAGTGGTTTAGGATCCACAGGGAAATGCATCAAACTGTAATTTCATGCTTTAAGATCGGCTAGAGTTATGTGCTTTTTTAGAAACAAAACTCAACCGTTGCATTGTCTTAACATGTACCAAACTTACAAGAGTTCTTTTTTGCGGTCGATTGAAGACCACAATTGGGCTTAACTATGCAAGGCATTAACCAACAATAATGAAATGACTCACGTGTTTAGCACTCTTTGAACTTACCGTAGATCTGCATCACTTGCGACATGGAATGAATATGCAACATCACTTCATTAGTCAGTGTAGCGAATGTGAGTTTTAATTTAGGTGTTGAGAAATTGTGAACAACTGTTCAGTTTGTGCACTTAGTAGTAGTTCATCCAAGAACTAGCCAGGGTTTTTGTGAAGTCTTTGTTCCCTGTGACTTGAGTTTCAGCATAAATGGATTGTTAGGTTGATTTTGTAAGATCCCTGCAGCACTAAGCAGAGAAGAGAATCTCCGCTGACTTGGTCGTAAGAAAGAGCGAGAGAGTTACACAGCCGAGGAACACAGATCAACTTGTTACATCTGGATAAACTGCTTCAGACAGGAAATTAGACAAGTATTAGTTGTCTGAAATTTGTCAGGTGTTTGTCTTTAGGCGACGTGCTCGTAAATCAGATATTGTCTGCGTAGCTTCACGTTTTGAGTCAAATAGACAGTAGGGTTAGGGTTAGGCTTTTTCATACGTTTCATTGCATTGGGCTTTGTACTTGCTTTTCAATTCATTTCACACTTTGTTTCAGGGAACTGAAAATAGTAAGCAAAAATATCTATGACGCGAGCGAGCGCTCCGAATGATCTCAGGCCTTTTTAAAGCAATCTAGTCTCAGTCCATTTCTGGAGGCGGTACGATGGTGGTATGATTCACTTTAAGGGTGTTGTTTGTTCCAGGAGTTGGAGAAAGTCACATGTACAGTATGCATGTCAATTGCATGTCCAAGCGATCATCATGTTCAGGTTTTGAGTCAAGTCTCAAATGTGCAGTGCACACAATCAGGCCAGACAAGTTAAGTCGGTGGCTCACCTCAAACACGTCAAGTTGAGTCCTGCTAAAGATCAGGTTATGTCAAGTACAAAGCCAAGGTTATATTTATTTTCTTTTAGAACTTTGAACTTTCATTAACTATGTATGCTTATCTGGGAAGATTGACTGGATTGCTTTATCTACATTAATATATTAACAGGTCTGGATTCCCTTTGTTTTGTGATAGAGTCATATTCTGACTTACTCTATACAGTAGATGTTCATATAGAGATATTGATAAGTCAATAATCAAAAGGCTCCAGTTTAAAAAAAGAATGCATTCTTAATGGTAATAAATCCAATCACTAGATGTTACTCACGCTGAGGCAGGATATCCAGAATTGCCTCATACACTAGTCGACCTAAAATCCCTGTACAGTACGTTCCAGATAGAAAAGTAACAGGTGTGGTGGAGGTTGATGCAGACAGTTGCATTATTCCTCTTCCTGCTGTTGATGAGACGACATTTGTACCTTACAAACCCATTTGAGTCTAGACAGTCCTACATTTTGCTGCAGGCAGACTTTTAGGGCTGTGTCCACCGAGGTGTCTCTCGGTGTCAGGGACGGATTATGACTTTGATGTGACCTGGGCACTGATGTTTCAAAGGCCCCCTATCATCACATATTTTACGCGAACAGTGTTGCACCTATGCCCAAATACAAAGGACTTAGGAGCGGTTCACAGCGACACATCTTTGCATCTGAAAACTCATGACACAGCGCTCAGGCGTGGTTTAAAAAAGCGCAGCACAAACCACGAGGGTCTCATGGCACTCTTTTGATAACAGAAATTCCCATATGCCAACTTGCTGTTGTAAACAAAAGCTTATGACACTCGTGCCGCCTTCGGGGTCTTCTGATTGGTCTAGTGCTGTGGAACCCGACATTGATGAACCGTTGAAATTATTTCAATTTGACACAGCATCCTAAAACCATGCCGTTTATGTGAGAATAACTGCAAATTCCGTGAGAGGCAGGCATAAAGCCCAAGGCACATTGAGACTGAAATTTGCGTCCAACATTTCCGCACGTTAAAAAATAAATACGACATCACATTGTGTCAATCACATTTACACACTACCTCTGATATTTTCGTCCTTCATTAAAAAATCAAATACACCTTACAAACGAGTGCCAAATACGAAAAACCTCATACGAAAATTTCGGACTGTATGTGCAAAGATCTTAACAGTTACACATGTCCGTCTAGAGCATGTTTGCATAGAATAGAAAACCGTCTTCTGCGTAAAATGCACAAAAAACAACACAAATTGGTATATTTATATTTTGCCGTACTCAACACCTGAAAAAGCTTCTGACCTCTCCAACTCATATAACGTGGGAATAGGTTTAGCCTATTCCTTAAATAATTCGCATTTCTGCATTAAGAAGATGATCATTTAACAGTCCATGCACCAAAGCATTTAACGTTAAAAATTAGTTTGCTGAGAGCTATCTTTCGTGATTTCCTCAGAGAAAACTCTTCCACAATGTAATCCAAATCCAGCAGTCTCACATGACTGTATTCAATTGCCATTAAGGACAGCGAACTGAGATGTCTTTGACACAATTCTGTTTTAAACTCATTTTGTTATTTTGCCTAACTGTCTTTAACACGTGACTTCTGCACACTTATATTACACTGTGTTTTTTTTACTCGGCTCTAGATGTCTCTCTCAACAGCGCAGAAATGCGTTTGGAATATTTATTTGATTTATTTGCTACGGTTAATACGTCACAACTGCAAAGTAATCCCTTTTTTCCGCAGTATTCAGCGCTGTTTTAGTGAGAAAATAAACTAGATTAAAAATAAACACATATGAAATTTGCAAGGGCCCCCTTCTGGTCTAGTGCCCTGGGCACGTTTTTTAGGAAAAGCATGCAGCTAGCGTTTTTTTCCTTAGGCTAAGCACCGGAGATCGGCGTTTTTTCCTTGCTCAGCGTATCATAGTAACCAAACGCTGTTCAATCGCCCGCAACTGGTGTTTTCAGCCAGCACCTGGTGTTTTCAGCCGTGTGAATGCACCTCGGTGGATCTGGAGCCTTATACGACTTCCATCCGTAACAGTTCTGAAGTTTGAGTTTTACTGAAGAGGAAGATAACTGCACAAATGCCTTCATGCTCAGATGACAGCCAGTGCTGCGTGGAGTAGAGAGAGGGAGATAAATAAGAGAGTAATAAATGCGTATGGTTCAATCAGTGTGGATTAATAAAAATATATATAATTCATATTTTTGTTATTCATTTTATAATCTAAATAATCATATTTTCTATGACCAATAGAAATATACACAATTATTATTTCTACGTCTTGAGATGTAAACGAAATGTATTGAACGCTGCAGCTGTTTCTGTGGCTTTCTTTGTCATCACACATGAAAGGATAAACACTCAAGTCACTGAGCGACCCGTGTCATTAATGCAGTTTTTTTTTGGTCAAGCAAGTATTTCCATTTGCAAATTGAGTCATGTAAGTAGTCCATATCCCTCAACAGAATCACTGATGGGTGCGACATCAGTACGTTATGTATTTTTAATAGATTCTTTCAATATTGTGCACACACCACATCATTTTCCACCCGCCTTAAACCTTAAAACGTTTGTACTAAAGCGGTTTCTTGCTTACAGCTCTATGAATTTATGACTGAGAATTTATGGAGCACAGAAGCATTTGGTTTCAGTAAGCATTTGTTGTGCATGGCTACTTGTATTTGTAAATGTAATTGTTTGTACTTTTCGCGTGGGAACTAGAGGGGGTGACGTACAGGAGATAAGTGACAGTATCGTTCACAATGCTGGACTTAGGACAGTGGTATTAATGCACAACCTTGCGCTTCGGCCTGAACAGGAGCCAATGAGGGAAGAGGTTTAATGATGATGATACAACACAGAGGGAAATCCTCTGTCACAGTAGTTAAACTCATGAAACGATAAACACACGAAAGTACTCTTTTGGTTGAAAGTAACTCATGTAACGGAGCCGGTTTTATTGTGTCTTAGTCTTTTACCAGCTGTATTTATTTTTATGACATCTGTTTAGTTCCAGTCATAAAATCACTTTGCAGCTTTAGTGTGTAATAATCTGGATTTGGCTATTACAGCTATAAGCTTTACACAGGCTCTCTTAAAATTCACTCCGTCCAATAAGAAGGCTGATTTTTAAGATCCCTGTTCTTGCTAACATAAAGTGCTGCTGTGATTTTAGTGGCTCTGAAGTACCACTTACTCATGTTTCTTCAGTGAACCACAAAAATAAATCTTGCAATAAATGATTATGTATAAAGACCAGACGTGTTTAAAAGTGTATATATAGCCTAGATATACATGGGTGCTGTACTAATAAACCATACAAAATTGTGACAGGAAAAATGTAGAATTTTATATTATTAATATTTAGATTCATTATATAAAACAACAACAGAGAGATTTAGCTGTCACACCATAAGAAACAAGCAATTTTTGGTCAACAACCCATGTACGGTCAAATATATATAATGTGTTTTTGCTTTAAATGTCCTGTCGGGTAAGATGGACCTTTTCACGCATTCAACGGTCATCAGAATCATAAATCCCCCAAAGTTTTTTATATTTTCATTTTTTTATGTTTGTCAAAAACGGGAAAAAAAAGAAAGATGCCAAAATTCTAGAAAATAAATGAAAGACCAAAAACTGTATGTGGTACAATAGCGAAGATGAACCGTTTGTTGATACATGAAATTATGACGGAAACGTCGAACGGCGTCGGTTAGGGACAAAATGACGTATGCCATTAATCAAACTATGTAGTGTAACATATAAAACAGGAACATAAAAGGTATATTCTTAAAGCAACTCATGAAAACATCTTAATCGTAATTTTGGCTTACTCAGAATAAGGCAAATAATTTGATTACTAATGTCCATGTAAGCGTGGTCATTGAGTTTTTACTTTTGCTATTTGAGCAAATGAGAATGCCAAAAATATATTTATGGTAGTCTCCCATTCACCGCTACAGAAGTTTACCCAACTACGATGACTTCCGCTGCTCAGAAACTCGGAAACGTGAAAAAGGTCCATTAAACAAGATGCCTGAAACACTAAACCTTGCACAGCTTTTTTTTGGTAAAAAGCGAATCAGAGTGATTTATATTTATATTGTAATTGAGTTATAATTTATCATCATTCTTTGCACATGTGTTGTGTTTAATGTTTTGCCAAGCCTCCTTAAATTCTTCTCAAAGCTGAGCTTCAGTTTATTCTCCGAACACACCAATGCAACAGTTTACAATGTTTAATACATCATTTGATGAAGACATCAGATTTACAAAGTTAAACATAACTTTTGTGTAGTAATGTATTAAGTCTTTTAACAGGTAGTGTTTTCTTTTTTTGTTTCTTGTTTTAATTAATAGATTTTTGCAGATCTGATACATTTACTCTATGTCTCTCTCTCTCTCTCTCTCTCTCTCTCTCTCAGTGAAGTTTTTTAACCCAGGATTTCTGTTTGTAAACTGGAATCAAACTGCCGCAGGGCATCTCGTCACCACAAATTCATAAAACCATCATCACACCAGTTATACAGACTCATTATACAATTATACAATTAAACAGTGTTTGATGAGGAGCGATCTCATTCAGTCCTTCAAAGTTTTTCTACAAGAATGTTCATAGTATTTCAGCAGGTGCTCAAGTGGTTCTTATCTAAGCTTGTAAACTTTGCGTGTGTGTGGGTGTGTGTTATGAGTTATTAAAGCTATAAGGTATAAGGGGCATTGTTAAAGCCCCTTTAAAGTCCAGGTGAAATAAAAAATAACAATGCCAACTTATTTATGAAATATTGCTGCTTTAAATATAAATAGTTTATTCATGTGGGTCTTTCTCTTTTTAACATTTGTTTGCCCTTGTTTGATCTTTAGTTAAAATCCGAAAATACCTTCCAGTAATTTCTATCCATCTTAAATGATGTTAGACAGCATGGGCAGAGCCTCTGTTAACTCCTTCAACTGTCAGTCTGCTGCCAGTTCCATTTCAAAATACAATGGCTGTTTTTATACATCCGAACAAATCCCAGAGAAAGAGGAAAGCCACTCGTGCTATTTTTCTCATTCAGAATTCCATTTCACTCGAAAATGTGTCAAAATACAGAATAAAAAACCATCACAACTTCCGGTTCATGGGGACTTTAACAGCATCGTGTGGCTTATTGGGTGTTTAAAATGGAATTAACTGTAATATAATACAATATAACAGTGTTGAATAAACAAATGCATTTATTAATTGTACTGTTAAAATCAAATCTGCCAAATAATTTAGCCAGCCTTTAGATGCTTGTAACAAATTACAGTATTAATATAGAATTCAGATGATAGGCGGCCACAGGTGCATTCATAGGCTGTTTCACAATAGCTTCAAACGTGGCTAATATGATTAGATTTTAAGGCAGGAACTATCCATTTTCTAAATTTGGGTTGTGGTCTTTCTTGTCAGAAAGGAAGGTAATTTGTTAGATCATTGACCCACTGTCCCATTATACATTATATCTCTGACCAAGATAGATAGTGTGTTTATTTGTGCGGGATGACACGAGCCACAGTGTGTATTGGTAAAGCTCTCCGAGTCACAGAATGATCAGAGTATTGCTGATTTTTAACAGGACGTCGTGTCCTAGAGACAGGCCAAGCAACGGAGCACAGATAATCTCTCTCCCCAAGGCCCCCGAAATCTACTGCTTTAGTATTAATCTGACTCAATCCTCTTTTCTTTCGCCCTAAAGAGAGGGAGGTTAAGAGATCAGGTGTGTAGAAAGCAGGATAGAGAGAGAGGGAGAGACAGAGAGAGAGAGCACGCCAGAAGAAAAATGGAGACGAAAAGAAAAAGGTAGAGGAGAGCCATCAATCTGAAGAAGAAAAAGACTGCTTTCAGCAGCTTTTAATATAAAACTACACATGACTGAAAGCTCAGATGATTCGCAAGGGTTTAGGGAAGATAATGTAGCAACCTGTTAGTGGAAATATTGGAAATCTTTTATCTTTTCACACGCTGAACGGTCCTAATCCTTAGTAAAACAAGCTGTAAGGCAGCACTGATCTAAAGTGTGTTTAAACACGCTCACTCGCACTGAATTAGACTCGCTGCATTCTCCATGTGGCTGTACAGTGAAAATAAAGACAATTTGCCTTATTTTGCCAGCTTCTACTTCAGGGAATTCTACAAAATTCTTAATAACTCTTGTTATCTTGATTGTAATCTTTCGTACATGATCATTTCCAATAACAGACTTTATTGCCTGAAAGTCTTGTAAGGGAATCATAACTTACAACCATCAACATACCAACGAGCTGTTTAGAGAAATCATCTTTAGATTTTAATAGTTTAATGGTCATGATTTAATCCCTTAATAAAATAGCACCATACTTCCAAGAATTCACATTGTTTGTTTACTACGTTATCTGTTGTTGGGAAAAATCAAGTCACTCTTTTTTAATATTCAAATCTTATGGCCTAATTTACCATTAAAAATGCATTAATGTAACATATTTTAGCACCTCTTAATAAACAATTATGTTTACCTTTTTTAATTAAATTTATGAATTCTGAATTATTTTTATGAAGTTTCGGCAAACAATCATTTATTTATCAGTATCGACTTTTTTTAAAATAAATAGACAATGAGTTTTTCTCATTTGATATATGTAATGAATAATTAGACTAATGTTTTGGGGAAATAACTGATAAGGTGAATCATTAAACAGAATTGCAAAAATATGATATTCTCTTTTTTTGTTATATTTTAAGAAGGGTAACTTGGACAACATGCTAGATTGCATCTTTAATATAAATGTATTTTATTTTGTTAAACAACTTCTGAATTTGTGCTTTATTTATTCATTTTCAATGTAAAATTGGCCCATTTTCATTTATTTATAATAGGTCAGGAACTGTGTGTACCTTAGGCATAATTTCTATAAAGGCTAAAAAAATTACAGTGCATTTTAGTGAACACAATAGAAATGTTGGAGCAGTTTAACAGTTTACATGTGACACAATAAAGCCAATAACTGAAACAGGGTCAATGAATGGAAAAGGTTTGTGGCAAGACGGAAAAATTCTAGACTTTATCCCAGAAAAGCCTAGGCTGTCAATATCCTTATAAAGTGTAAAAGCCTAGAGGATATCATGTTGTAAAAAGAAGATCTTTCTTGCAGAGAAACAACACAATAACAAACTCAAATATATCCATCAAATTTAAATAATAACAGATGTACTTAGTACAGATAACACATTTGTTCTGTGTATTATTTTATTCTACTGTTATTAGTGTGTTTTTAAAATCACATTGGCAAATTTGAATTGTAATTTAAAAAAAAAATGATTATTTATCAAAGAAGCTGTTTTAGGAAGGGCTTGTCCAAGTTTTTTCATGACAGGTGCAGCTGCGGTTAAGTATTTTAAAGTACTTTTGTGTGTAATGACAGTAAAGCCGGCTACTGATTTTTGGGAAGCAGTTTATAGCACCGCAGGGGACGGTGGCTATCATCAGAGCTGTAATTATCAGACGCCGATGCACCATGTCACACTTTTAGAACCATTTTGTGTGTGTGTGTGAGACGTGAGTATGCGGTGCCAGACGACACACATCTTCCCTGTTTCCCTCCCCTGACACATGAACGTTTTTATTCGAGTTTAAAAAAAGGTGAAATCGTTTTGGTTTGTCAGCCGCTGTATAAAGAGGTGTCTGAGACAGATCGCAGATCCGCTCTGACGCTGGACTTCAGTCTGTCCGTCGCTGTTTTGCTGCCTTAATGTTTGACATATAATCTTATACCTCTTCAGAATTGTATAAACTTCACTTAAGAGGGGCTGAGTTTACAGAAAGAAAGTGACTTGAGTCTGGAGACAGTTTAACTCGAGCCTTCGGTGTGTGTTTGTGTGGAGGTGTAGATATGTTCTGAGAAAAAGTACAGCTCCTTCTCTAAGTTACCCCGTTGTATTATGGGTATATGTTAAAATGTATGGAAGAGTTTTGGGTGGAGATGTTGTTCCAAACTTGAGCTGTTTAATGGTTTCCACCAATAAAAACTCTCTTACAAGTTATATTTTAATATTAAAAACATGCAGCATACAAAACACAGATTTCATATGGATTTGATTTGGATTAAAATAAATGATCCGTTAAAAAGGTTTTCGCCATCATTTATTCATCGTCAGGAGCCGTGCTAGGAAACAAATACGGTGTAGAGCATCGCTTGTGTTTCTCGTAATTTGTCAGCGTAACACATACCCTATTTTCATTCAATTCTTGCCCACTCCTCCTGACAGGACGTATCAAATTTAAGGTCCACTTAAAGTTCAGTCTCAGCTTTTTAACAGATGGCCCCACATTTATCATCCTCGTGTGTGTCACATACAGAGTAAAGTAGTGCAGTCTCCTTAGGAGACTTAGGTTGCTTGACTCTTGACTGAGCCAAGAGCGGACTGTAAATCCAGTGATGTCTTCTTTGGATTCTTGAAGACTTCCTGCAGCATCTTTCAACTCCAGCTCCTGGGATGAATCTGGCCTGGGTAGATTGCCAGTGATGTAAAATCCTTTCCATTGGTAGATGAATTGTAGATGATCTATGTCGAGCAGTAGAGTGATTGACTGCAAAATGCTTGGAAATAGATTTGAAACCATTTCCTAGACTCACAACGGCTAAGAGCAAAACAGGCCACATGTTGTTTGTGGAAGGTTGCAGATTCCAAGTTTTTATGAATGTTGCACCTTTTCGGGTGCACCTGATTTTTACACATTTGATGCAAAGAGGTGTATGTTAAAATCCTTACACGACACAAACCTCATTTAATCAGCATAAAATAGCCAAAAAAAATTTTTTTGTTTAATAAAGGGGATATTAGGGCACGCATCTGTTTTTAGCCTTGGAGATGTATGCTAGATTCATTTTACTTGCCATGTGATTTTTTATATTGTATTTTACTTGATATGCAGAAAAAACACACAAAAATTACGTGGGCACAAAAATGACGCAGTTTGCTGGATTTAAACTGTGACACAGCTTTTAGCACATACGAGTATTTAAGCACACCCGCTCTGCAAAGCCTGTGACTAAATGATTAAATCGCCTTTGAGGAGCTTGATTTTTGCTTATTACATTTTTTCTGACTTGACTTTTCTATTCATTTTACTGTCATTTAACTGATACTTTACAGCAGGCTGTTATCATTTTACTGCCCATAAGCGCTTGTCGACTATACAGAGCCCACAAAGCATAATGATCAGTTTTGTTTCATACAATTTGTTTGTTTTTAGAATGTACTGGTTTGTTTTCATTTGTATAAATATTTAGTTGTAAAACGAAAGCCTTGACCTGCCTGACAAAACAAACAGTAGACATCACGTGAGTGCGTTTGTAAATGCATCACACTGTACAGCTGTTTTGTGGTCAGCGAGCTACTGAACGGAGCAGATGGCGATGGATGACTGCACGCTCCAGCCCTCTTCTCCGGTTCATTTGAATTCTGTTTGTGTGAAAGTGGTTGAAAAGTTCCAATTTTCAGACTCAAATGGCGCCATGGATCAATTTACAACTAAATGCGTAGCATCAGTTTCTCACCTACATTGTCATGCTACAACGCTTCTTTTTTGTTACCTCTTCTGTGTGGTCATGCTTTGTTGTTATCAACACTATTGTCAGCGATAAACATCTGCGATAAACAGGTTTGCCAAAAACTTTTTGTGTGGTTCTGAACTGATGAGTCCATGATCTTTATGATATAAGTAAATTAATTATGCACAGTGAGTGAGAATATTTGCACTTGTGTGATATTTTACTATAGACAACTACTTTAAGAAAGCACTTGATGTCCAATGTCAAATCTGGGTTCTGAAGAAAAAGCAGTTAAGAACCACTGCTCGAGTGTTATCCAGCAACAATAGTCCATTGAATAAAAAAATCCTTGAAATAATAGTTTTGCAAGCATTATCATTTTGGAAACTTTGCCTATATATTATAAGTGTTCAGAAGAGTGACCAATCTGGACCTGTGTTGATTACATCAGATACTGGAAAATAAAATGTGATTAACTGAATAATACGTTTATATATATTGAAACCAAGTACTTGTGTCTTTCAATACACGAAAATCAGAAATTATTATCTTTTATTAAGTATATTGTAATATGTTAACAATGTAATATTCAATATATTATCAAATATACAGCCGCAGAAAGAAATTTGAAGAGACCATTTAAACAAGACCATTTAAAATAATGAAGAGACCATTTAAAAATGTTTTCAGTTTTTCTGAATTTATTAATTATTTCATTTTGTTTGTGTTCAGGTAAAATAAAAAAGTTCGTTTTTAGTCTGTGAACTACTAACAATCCATCTTTCTATTTGCTTTCATTTGCAGAAACTATTATTTGGTCAAAATAACAAAAAGGTGCTCTTTTCAGACCTCAAATACTTCAAAGAAAACAAGTTTATATTCACTTATAAGCAATTCAACAGTAATACTTGTGCATGTATTTAGGAAAAATTCAACATATTTTTTTATGTTATAACCTCGTTTTTTATCACAGCTTTTGTCTCTTGTTATGCTGTCAGTCTTCCACATTCCTGTTGGATGACTCTATGTCACTCCTGAGGTTTGATTTTGTTGAAATTCAACAGACACTGGACTGGAATGACCACAATACATCATCTAGAAGTGCTGATTAAATACAAACCAGAAAGGTCTCTTATTTTTTTCTCTGTATATAACATTTTAAGATTAATATAAAGGAAAATATCATTTCTTTCCATAAGATCTAGCAACATTAATATTTTATCACCTTTTGATACTCTTCGTTTAAACTTTGGCTTATTCATTTGTTGAATTTGATAGTTTTGTTTTTCCTCACTGTGAGAACTCAGTTCTTTCAGTCACTTAAGTTAACTTTAGGCTTAAGACATTTTCAATACTTCACACTGAAAAAACAGCATCCAGTTACTGTACTTGTTTTGTTACCAAAAGTCCTAAAACTCTTTTCTGCCAGTGAAAGCTGTATGCACATATCTGTCAATATAGCTAAAGTTTACATCAGTCAAAACTTTTCACCGGTCCTGAAAACTCCAAAACTCCGAAACAAAACGTTTTCTCTTAAATAACGGTAAACTGTTCACTTATCTACGCATTGAACGCTGGCTTCTCACTCCACTCTAAAGTTTTAACACATTCATCTCGCTCCTCGGGTTCCAGCTCCCAGAAGAGTTGTCAATAAATGCCATATATTCAGGATGGCTCTTCCTCTGGGCAGACTTTATCTTTTTTTTAATACACTCGACTATATTGCGGATATTTAAGTATATTTGTTTAAACTGGCATATGCTTGTTGAAGCTAAAGTAAGTCTTATAAGGACTATCTTAAAGAGTCTGTGGTCCATTTGCAGCTGAAGCAACTCCTCACGAAAGCTGCGGAGACCGATGTCTCAACCCACTCCGCTGAAGAGCTCTCTGGGCGCCACCAAGATGGCAATCTAGGTGCAAGAGGCAGCATTTTGCAGGAGCATCTTTTGTTTTATTTGCCATGAATGTTATACTTTACACTTGCATTTGCTGCGTCGGCAGCTTTGTGAAGTTCTTTATGGTTTTCGAAGAGAGAAACGTGAGGTGGCGTCATTGGCACCCAGCCAGGAGTTTACCGCAAACCCATAGGCTTTGGTAAACCGCCTTAGAAAAGAGTTATAATATCGCTCTCTCTCTCTTTACCACGTTTCATTTTGGACCACAAGCAGGGAGGCTCGGGTCTCTCGTCAGCAGAATCCCAGCCTTTTAGAGAGGATCTCGGAGGGCTGAGTCATTTCGTACGCGCTAGCCAGCAGCTTTTTAGTCATTTAAATCGGTGACCTCACAAACGGTTAAAGCATTTTTGTCTTAATGGTCACCGTCTCTGAGTTGTAAATCATCTCAACTGATATTCTCTCATTCTGCAGCCTGATGCTGTCCATTGAATAATGAGCACCTCTGATTTATAACAGAGTCTCCGGTGATTCAAAACGGAGACTATGAACGTTAAAGCCCGTGATGACACCAACGCTCTGTAAACTAATGTACAGACTCTTTCAAAATGCGTAAGCACACACATATATTAAGATTTTCTCTTTATTTGCCTTATTAGCCACGTCCTAGGAATATAGATGGTTCGCACAGTGAGCGAGAGAGAGAGAAAAGAAGAAAGAGCGGATGTTTCTGCTGAAAGAATGCACTTCCTCAAGTATTTGGTGAACGGCGCATATTTGGCATGCTTGAATGACTGTAGTCGTGCTGCGTGTTACTGAAATACATCAACGCAAATACGCTAATCCAATCAGGTCCTTAATTGTAGTGGCTGCCGGGGAAAGGCACATTGTCTCAGGTGTGTTTTGCGGGCAGTAATCTTTCTTTGTGCTGACTGGCAGGAGATAATGTGGTGGAGACACTCCTCGTCGCACTGCAGGTCTTTCTTTATTCTCCCTTGTATAACAGAGATGTTCAGGTGCAGAAATAAGATCCCGCCAGCTCTGCGGTTCAGAGACCGATGATGAAATGTTATGATCTGATGGAATAATGGTTGTGCATGCATTGATAATATCGCTTGTTTTTGTTCTCCAGCCCGTAAGCTGAGGAAGATCGGACAGATGAAGAGTCCAGAGGAGGTCCACGACCCGTCAAAGATGCTTCAGTCCCTGTCGCCCAAGCCGAATCTGACGTTCCATTCACAGCTCATTTTCCTCAACATTCTGGAGGCCATCGAGCCCGAGGTAGTGAATGCCGGCCACGATCACGCTCAGCCTGACTCTGCGGCCGCTCTCCTCACCAGCCTGAACGAGCTGGGAGAGAGGCAACTGGTGAAGGTGGTGAAATGGGCCAAAGGACTACCAGGTAAGTTAAAGGGACAGTTCAGATTTCCTCTCCCTCAAGTCATTCCAAACCTGTACGAGTTTCTTACTTCTGCAGCGTGCAAAAGAAGAAATTTAGAAGAATGTTGGTAGCATTGACCCCCATTGGCTTCCATTATGTGGACACAAAACCACAGGGACATTTTTCTAAATATCTTCATTTTTGTTCCATTAAAGAAAGTGCGCTGTTCTTCTGAAACCTTGTATGGATAAATTAGCAGTTTTTCAGGAAATGGAAAAAACACTGCACTGAAATAATTACATACAGTGTTGTCAAAGTTTACATGCACTTTTAAATAGTTTTTATTGGTTAGATATTTGCCAAACCTTGTGACAAACATTAAAGGTGACTAGTAATAATGATTTATGGCAAAAATAGAAAGAATCATGAAATAAGGAGATACAAGGGATCACTTTGAGAACGTCCGATTCTGTCTATCCTCAGCCTATTGTTGTGTAATTCGTTCTTCTGAAGGAATACTCAGTGCCTGTTGATTCAAGCCCAGACATCGCCGGACAACAGTTTGTATATCGGTTTAAAGTTTCCTCCCTGATTTAACTACGCCGTGTATTTACAATTCAGAGGCTTAAGTGGATTTTGTTGTATTCTGCCTCACTCTATTGGTTTGATGAAAGGCAGATTTAAAAGGCGAGACTTCAGTCGAATGTAAAACGCAACATCAAACGGCGAGGGGAGAGTCAGCCAGAGCAGGGAGAGAGAGACAGAAAGGGGTGTGGCTAGAAACAAACACAATTTTTTTAAACTGATAGTTTGACAGCGGATGAATGGTTGATGGAATCAGGTTGATGTGATTGGTTGCAGTTCTCCAACGTGCAATTATTGATAGCATTAATAAAACTGTAAGGCCTGGCATTTTAATCTGCTCTGAAACCCGTGATGAATCTGTTCTGAGGAAAGTGAGATCAAGTTTGAGCGGCGTGTTTTCTCCTTTGTTACCCAGTGCAACCAATACAGCCAGCCTGTTGTCTGCCGTCCTAGAAAACGTACAGAAATTCCTTTAGTTCAAATAAACATATGTCTGTTCTGTGACGACGGGCTTAATCTGATTCATGACACTGAGCTGGCAAAGCTGAAATAGAGTCGTAAATGAAGTCGGTCTGCAATAATAGCACCCAGGCAGCTGACAAACTGTGAGATATAGGGAGCAGAAGCAAAGCATAAATATTTCTCCATCTCTCTGTCTCTCAGGTTTCCGTAACCTGCACGTGGATGATCAGATGACAGTGATACAGCATACCTGGATGGGAGTGATGGTCTTCGCTCTGGGTTGGAGGTCCTATAAGAACGCCAACGCGCGGATGCTGTACTTCGCGCCAGACCTGGTGTTCAACGAGTCAGTGTCTTTTTTTCAGATATTTCGCATCCCTGTCTTTCTTATTTGCCTGTTTTCTTTTCAATGGGCCGCTCTGCATTGTTGCCTGCGCATCTGTCATTCTATTTTCTTCCTCTGTCCATTTGTTCACTTTGTAAATGTACTAATCCATCTTTCCTCACACTCATTTTTCTTTTCATAACTCTTCAGCAGTCCTCTCTTTGCCTGATTCCCCCTCTCCTGCTCTCTCTCTCTCTCTCTCTGTCTGTCGGGCAGGTACATATCTTGTACTTCATGCACACAATAACAGTCTAGTCCTGGATGCTTCCCAGATTCATTTATAATTTACTGCTGGCTTATTATGGTGTGGAGGATCTTTGTCACAAACACAATCCCAGGAGAGATTGGATTTTTCAGGGGACTCGCATGCTCTCAATGGCCTTTTTCACCGATATCTGAAATAGATTTCCTTCCTAAATGCATCTTGTCCATACCCCATACCAATGATGCTGGCAGAAATTGTGTTTCCGACATGAAAAATATATTTCATTTAGCAGCAGATATGAAGTCATTTGAAGACGGGCCGCATTAGTCTGTAATCTGTAATGTTAATGAGCGAGCGTATAGTTATTGCAAGCTGTTAGAAAATGTTAAACGTTTCTTTGTTCGCCTTTCTCTCCCTTTCTTTGTTTCTGTCGCTCTCCGTCTGTGAATCTGCCCCCTATCTGTCAGTCGTAGGATGCATATCTCCAGTATGTACGAGCACTGTGTTCAGATGAAGCACCTCTCTCAGGAGTTTGTGCTGCTGCAGGTCACACAGGAAGAGTTCCTCTGTATGAAGGCCCTCCTTCTTTTCAGCATCAGTGAGTCTTTCATAAAATGTGTGTGTGTGTGGGGTGGGTCAGCTTTCATCTGTGTTGATGGGACCAAATAATGATAATGCATTTTATTTAATCAAAACACCCAAGGTCACCTCACAAACAGGCAAAGACTAAAAAGTGTACAGTGTCACCACAATAATAGAAAAACCTGAAATCAGCTAGATTATGGAGGCCAGATATAGGTCCTGAGAAAGAAAATGTCTTTATCAACATAAAAACAATGTTTTAATATCTAAAAAAGTTCTAAGGTTTTCAGTACGGACAATGTTTAGGAATGGGGTAGAATTACAGCATAGAAAAAAACAATAGCTCCATATGAAAAGAAACCAATGGAAAGTCCCCACTAAGATACAAAATATTGATTTTGGCCTGTCTCACCGAATAAAATATGTAAAGTTTCTTTTTTCCATTCATTTCATTGTATAAAGTGAATTTTAAATAATACATTTTGTTACATGTTTTAACTAAAACATGTAACTTTTTGCATTATTTCTAAAAAAGAACTGATAATAAAAATCAAGGTTTTAAACCACATAAAAAAATGTCAACATATGTTGGCAAAAGAGTTGCAAAAATTGCAAAGAAAATGAAAGCTTATATAAACGTCTGACCTTATGAGGTTAATAAACACTTTCTGAATCTTAGACACCCGCTTTCAATGCCCGTCTGTTAAAAAAGTTAAAACTTTCAGTTCCTATATTGCACTTTATTCATAGAAAGGGATATTTACCAATGAAAACCACAGTGAAATAAATAAGACACAACACAAAAAGCAAACAGGCAAAATCAATACATTTCAATGAATACATCATGTACTTTTCCAACAAGTTCAAGTGAATGTTTTTATCTGTATTTCTATTTGCGCAGTTCCAGTAGAGGGGCTGAAGAGTCAGAAGTATTTTGATGAGTTGCGTCTGACATACATAAATGAGCTTGATCGTTTAATCAACTATGGCAGGAAGACCAACTGCGCCATGCGCTTCCAGCAGCTGACGCGATTGATGGACTCCCTTCAGCCTGTTAGTAACACACACACACACCTGCATACACCTGTAGGACCACCATTACAAATTCTTTTTAATATTAAGTGTGGAAATCAGCAGTTATACAGTATTATTGACAGTGGGTCTTGATAATATTACAATTCTGTATGTTTAGCGTATAGTTATTCAAACTTTGTTGCATTCTTTACTTTATTCTTCATGCGACATGAGGTCATTTGCACGCTCATACTGAATCCTTTTCTCATTTTTGATTTTGGTTGAATAGAAAAAACTTGCTACATATTGCCACAAAGGTTTGATGTGAACATGTCGAGTAACACTTCTTTACTTTTTGACATCAGATGTACAGTATAATGTAAAATAAACATTTTAAAATATATGTTATCTATACTTATTAATAGCTGTTTAATTAATAAATAAATGTAACATATTAAAATTGTTACATTTCAAATAATTCCAATAAAATTCACATTATCACATGCAGACACTGATGGTTATAGTGTGTTAGATGTAGTTTTGGTAACTGTGGCTGCAACTGTATGTTTCCTGAAAAATGCCGATATAAAATTTCTGTTCTTTTGATTCCTCTTGTTTTGTTTCTTTTCTCCTTTCCCCTCTTTTTCTTTCTTACCCAGATCGTAAGAAAGTTGCACCAGTTCACCTTCGACCTCTTTGTTCAGGCTCGGTCCCTACCCACGAAGGTCAGCTTTCCCGAAATGATTGCAGAAATCATCTCGGTCCAGGTGCCAAAGATCCTCGCTGGCCTGGCTAAACCAATCCTGTTTCACAAGTGACAGGACTACATGAACCACCGATCCATACCGACCCCGTCCAGGCAATATGAGCCAGTCAGTTCGGCCTGATCCAGTTCGATCCAGCCTAAACCAGTCTGTGACGCTTTTAATCTGGACTCGATTCGAGCCAAGAGACTGAACGATACTGATTTTTGCTTTTCCATTTTTTAGCATTTCTCACTCCCCCCCCCCCCCCCCCCTTTCTATCTCAGTTTCTCTCTCACCCTCCTTTTTGAAAAATGGCCCTGAAAAGTAGCGGGACCATTACATCATTACAGTTGTCTATCTTCTCCTCAGAGATCATTTGAGCTCATTTTCTCAAACTGACAGCATGGTGTGAAGCAGGTTTTGTTCTTTCTTTCGACCAGCAGTTATCCTTCAAGAGTTACAGCGTGTTGCCTAGTGGACAGGTTGGAAAAAAATATCACACTGCAGATTCATCTGAGCCCTTCATCAAAAAAAAAAAAATGACATTACGCAGATCCCTATCAGGTACGGGAGCCTGTGACCTGCCTCAACTCTCTATGCATCGTGTCTGCCGGGGATAAAAAAGGTTGCATTTATTGTCTGTGACTCGAGAGATCAGGAGCAGACGAAACAGCATGCGTACAGAAATAAATCCCGACGTCACGAAAACTGAGACGCATGATTTTTTGTGCCTGTGACTTTTGCTCTTTTTTGTTAGATCGACGTTACTACCTAGAGTACTGTACTATTACAAAGAGTATAGTATTTAGTACAGAAGGACAATAAAGCATCTCCCTGTTTTTATTACATTATCGATTGTAAATCAAAGTGCTTTAATCTCCCATGAAATTTTGAAGCTCTTTAAAAAAAGGCACTGGTGATTTGAGATATCCGAAAGGTTTGTGTAAAAATTACTTTTTAGTTCGATTGAAAGTCTGTTTAAATGTGTCAAATCAGTTGTAACACGAGAAATTGCCTTCTTTAGACTTTTGTTAAGCCAGGGCCTGGTCTTTTTTATTGCCCTTTTTTTTAAAACCTGAATATTTAACTGCAAGTTTTGGGGTATAATATTGTCAGTTTAAAGATCTGTGTATATTTAACAGAAATACAGCAAAGCTTGGGTCAGCATAGAATATGTTGAACTATATATATATATAGGCTACGTATATGCATGCTGTCTTCATATCCATTACAACAAAACAACAAACAAATAATTGCATGCTAAAGCCCTAGATATTATAACAAACCAAACTGCATTTCCAGTAAGCTAAATGGTTATTGTTAGGAAACGGGGCTGTTTCCCATAAGGCTCTTATGAAGTTACTCTCTCTCTCTGTCCTTAATGGAAGATTTGGCAAGGTAATGTTCTTGTATATACATGTAAAAGTTAAGCGTGGTTCTTTTCAACCTTTCTATGTGCTAATGTATGGATGTAGTCAATAGTTTTACAGTACAGTTTCCTCTCTTTCCTTTCTAGTAAGTGCCACTGAGGGATTTGTATTTCTCTGCGCTAGCAATAAGTAATCCAATGCTTAACACACTCTTTTACAAGCTGTTTTGTGATACCAACACACGCTTAAAATGGCGCACAGCTTAAAACCGATATATAAAAAAACTGAAAAACGACGTTTGGCTAACACGGGATAGTACTGTTATTTTATCCGATAAATAATCGCTTTTACCAAACGTAATCACCATCAACTGTCGCGAGACGGCGCGGCGCGTGGTGCTAACTCGGCCGTTGAATGAGACAAACGTCAAAAAAAAAACGTGTGTGTTTTTACTGTGTAGTTACGCGCTTTTGCTTCAATTAAAGCATTCTCACTTTTTATCTGTCAGAACGGAACATCTTTACTCGCTTTCCTCATACTTGGCTAACCGCGCATCCTTTTCTAGACGCCGTGTCACCTTCTTTCACCAAGCGCGCGCTCGGTTTCTAAATGATTGAATAATGCCTGCGGCGTTATGTATGTAGATTACTCTTTAAAGAGCCCGGAAGTCTCGGCGACGCGTTGTCTTTGTCAGGCCCGGCGTGACCTGGGGTGTACTTTCGGTAGAGCAGGGAGTTTCACGCAGACTTAAAACGACGAGATGTGGTTGAGCTGCCGCTAGCTCTCGGAGCGCGTTGACGGTTTAAATGTGCCAGGCAGAGAATAGGCTGTCAGAAACGGCTCCTCTGCTCTGACAGCACCAAGCACCGCGCAATTACACGCAGGTGTTTACCCATTTAGACGGCCCGAAAGCACTCATTAGAATTTGCAGAACTCCAAACTGCACTTTTACCCTGCCAAAAAAGAGCTCATGACTTCCACCGCAAGTATGTAGCGCTTTAGGATACAGCCAAACGCGTTTGATCATCCAGACGTTCATTAGACGTCCGGGTTTGGATTTTAATTAACAACGACGACAACGTGCGGGGAGAATACACGCATGCGAACGCCGCCGTCCGGCTCACGTTATATAGTTCACATATTCGGCTTTGAGAGGGATTTGTGCTCTCGCTGTCTTACACTCGTCTGTTTACAGTGGAAAGTTACTCAAATGTAACACCTCATTTGGCTCACGTCGCGCTCATGAACTGACTTGTGCTTGGATGGTCCGTAAGCTGATTTACATTGTGACTTTCTTAACACATCTCTTATGAGCTATGATGTAGAACTTTTGTGTGTGTTGGTTTTCAATTAAAGTCTTAAATGGTTTCAGATCTCCGCTTTAAGAGTTACTGTTACTGTGTGCAATGTGGTCGCCAATAACAAAAGCTTGTGTGTGTGTGTGTTTATTCGCTTTTCTTTCTTGTAAATCCGCTCTGCATCGCCATCCTTACCGATGAACCCACGACTTCCCAGAGCTCTGATGGAAAGGGACACAAGAAAGCAATAATTACAGTGTCGTTTGACAAAATGTTTTCTATCGAATTTGGCCCGTGTTGGATGTTAATCACAAAAGGTTTGCTCTCATATAAAACAGAAGAGTCTTAATAACAGTCTGCATGTCACCACGATGTTTCCTGCAGTTATAAATGGGCCTTGTGGTAGTGCACTAGGGAAATATTTTACCAAATGATTTATCCCTCACATATATTTTTTCCTGGCAATGAGGAGAGTAATTTGGCTTTTATGCGGATCTTTTTGCAAGGTGTATCTACTGAGATCTTTTTAGTTCAACGAGTTGCATTAAATCGACGTACTGAGGCGAGAGCACCACACTGGTTTACAGTCGGACGCTAATCGTGCTAACGAGCACTCTGTTTCATGAAAGCTGGAGCCATTTCCCAGCTTTGTAAACCATACACGACTCCAATGTATGTAACTGCTTTGTTTTTTTTACTTTTTTGCTGGCTGATACAAACAATAACTAATAAATCATTAGCGAATGTCTTTTTACAGCTTTTATACTTTCGTCTTTCCATATGGAGATGGAGGAGCTGGATCTAGTTTGGCTTTATATAGAGGAGGAAATTCTGGCTTCTTAAACGATGTTTGTTACTTAAATCTTTGTAACTTTATAGTCTTTTTTTACAGCAGTCGTGTGTACGGTACGTGTGAGTCGGTGGGTGTGTGCATGCCCGCGATTTTTTTGCAGAGTATTAAGTACTGCTATGTAGTGTCGTATTGACAGTTATTAACTGACGTTTTATTTTGAGCAGTTTGCAAACTGATTTCTACTCATGGATTATCGCTTTCAGATGCTTTCGTGTCTCTGACTCTCGTTGTGTAGAGCTTGTTGTAAATCGGGCTTGTTTGTGTTTTCCCGCTTTCAATTAAATAAAAAAACATTTCAAAATCAAACCGTTTTCTGCAGCGTTTTTGCCCGTCTCGTGCGATGCCTGATCTGCGAGGACATAAACAATATGACGGCAACGTGAATATGAGAAGTGGTTCTGTGGAGAGCAAGTAGTTTCTTGAAAGCAAATGAATATGTGCTGTGTTGAGTTTGCAGTGGTGCACAGCTGTTTTAATTTAAATGGATTCCAGAAGTTACTGCCAAGCGTTTATTGAGGATTAGCTCGTGGCTATTTCATTCTATAGGTCTGTTAAATGCTGTGGTGTCACGGCTCACCTTCACAAGAAAACGCAACAAGTTTTTTTTAAAGGTTGCATGTTTTTGCAGCAGTATATTCCAACACAAATACAAAACAGGGTTTAGTGACTGATACGAAACTAAAGACACACAGTAAAATATTTACAATTACATTCATCAACAGAGTAAACATAAAACATGGAAATAAGCTGTAACATTATTATGTAGGAAAGCACCACAATGTGCTTTCAATGTAAAACTGAGCTCCTGCCAACCAAAGTACGGTCCTAAAATTCCAACTATGTCAACATATATATCCATTCATTTTCACCTTCACATACATTTAAGATTCACATTGACCAAAGTAAACATCCGGAATAAAAGGTCAAAGACATTTCGGTCAAAAATAAAGACTTCAGTTCTGAAAGGTCCGGTTCAGCTAAATAAAGAGTTCTCTTATCAGTAAGGCTGACCGATAATTTAAAAATTGAGGGATGGCGAAGCCTATTGAAAAGAATAAGCTGTCGAGTAATGAAAGTTCCTCTCTCTGGTTTGCTGGAGGAACACCACAGGCGTGTCCCACCAGATGAAAGGAGAAACACTTTGCAATTACCGTAACTACTTTTCTTGTCAAAAACATTTAGAATCCGAGCCCGGGTCATTCATCTCCTTCCAGTTACTAATTACTGAGATAATAACAGATAATTAATAGATCCGTGTTCAGCTTCAGCGTAATTAAACACTGATTAGTGTTGATTCTGAATATTATATAATACATTCAGGGCGGATCCTCCTTCAGTCTTTCTTAAAGTGAATGCTGTAGTGCCAACATACATGTGTGCAGGAACGAGAATGTAAACTCATAAAAATGGAGATACGGAAAGGAGCAAAAGGGAGGAAGTATGGCCATTGTTCGCAGGGAGGTCAAACTGTTAAAACACTTTGTGTTTGTTCTCTGAACCGAGGTAAGGATCAAAGACGTTTTTTACAAAGTAAGCGAGTGCGGAATGTGGCGAGGAGTACAAAATGGTACCCAAAATCATTCACAAAAACAAAACTTGAGGGGCTGTACATTGATTCTTTGTCAATAACATTAATAATTTATCTCACTATACCAGGTCTAGACACACAAACACACACATACACAGAGTCTCTTGACCGCAGCTGTGTGCTAATTGGTCCACAAGTCGATTGACTGGAAGTTATTTCTTATTTAGTGTTCTGCAAACCAAACCAAGTGTCAGAAATTAGCATTCGGCGCACACACATGCATCTCATTATTTGTGACATTGCTGTATATACTGATACTTAAAAAACTACAAACAACACTATTGTACTAATAATAATAATAATGTTAATAATAATAATAAACAGGGCTTGCTGTACCTCGTCTCTGGAGGCTGCAGGTGAGGCATTACCAGAAGAAATTGGACTGGAGCTGTGGGACACAAAACAATAAGTTGTCATTATTGTTGTGTTCTAAAACCAAGCAAGCCGCCTACTGAGGCGGCATTTTAAGACATCACAAGCGTCGAGCCCTGTTCCAAAAGTAGTCATCTTAATTACGCTGTCTCCTAAGACACCTCACGTTTGCCAAATTCTAAGGCACCGTCGTGTGTGTTTTTAACATGGAAAGCCATGGCGTAATGCACTGTGACAAGCTCATTGAGAAAATCTGGAATGGGGCAATATGCGCTGACTTTTTTGGGGATCTTAGATAAGATGTACACATGGACAACCAAGTAGCGTGCTCGAAGAACAGACTCGTGAGATGATGGGGCGTGGCGCTTTATTACGACTTTCACTTTGATGCTTTGCATTGGTCAACCTTTTATCTCTGTATCCTCTGAGAGTTCCGTCAGGGATGTGTTCTATCATTGTGCAAGGCCTTGAACTTGAGCTAACCAAGGCTTGGAGAGGAGCCACGTGCAGTGAAGGGAATCATCCTCGATTCAAATAATCTGCCAAACTGCCATCTCAACAATTTTAGAATTTGGTAAAAGATCAGACCACATTGATTTTGAGATGGAACACACGAACATATGCAGCCCATAAAATGCAGAAGGCAGAACATGTTTAATACCTTTTCTTAAAAAAAAAGATACATTTCTACAGATTTTTTGGAAGGTTTACCTTGAACTGCATTTAACAGTATTATTTTAATGTTAACCTGCTATCTAGTTCATTTAAGTTAGAGTCTTATTCTGAGAAATATCTTAAATATCTATACTTTGAAATTAATCTCATTATTTTGAGAATCTTGAGATCATGACTTTGCTGTTTTTATTACTCAACTTTAGATGTTTACAGGATTGTTTCTATCAACATTCCACCCACAGTATTTTTGGCATTCTCGTTCATTTAATTTTAGATTCGTTTTCAAAACTAATTGAGTTACATGTATTATAACAGTAGGTCATTTCATATGGATATAGGGAGCCAAGGAGATGTTTTATTTTTGTATGCAAAACCCGGAAGCGAGTTTGCATTTTAGGACTTCTGGTTCCATCGCTCTAAAGTCTCCAAAGGTTTTTTGAATGAGTATTTGTTGAATCAACTGAAATAAGATATGTTGTAAACAAAACCTCTAAATATTTTCATGTTTTATTCTATGACGTAAAACACAGCAATTATGACATGCTTTTTTAAAGCCAGCCTTATTGTGTCTTAAAAACGGCGGTTGCCAAAAGCGACTACTTCCTTTGGCGGGGATGTTAGACGTTATGGCGCATATAAAGATCACAAATATTGCAACATGGGCACAGATCTCTTAAAACAGATGCAGATTCTTTCATTTACCAGGGAACACATTTTTATAAAGTTTGAAAGAGTTGTCAGAGGCTTGGTGGGTGGTGATGTTGATATCGAGCTACCAAAAGTGTAGTCTGTTTATAGCATCGTGTTAGCTTTTACTTAAGCCGATTGCATTTTGGCTTCAAAAGAAACAAATGTCGTGATCATTTTTAAAGATTATCTTGATAGACAAAACGTGTAAACATAATAAATCTTTGTTAATCACAGAGTTTATTTTTTGCCATCTTCCAAAAGTCAATGGGGGAAAGCGTAGGCTTCTCGTCAAGGTCATCATGTTAAAGTACAGTATTTGAATAAGAGAAAGAATAAACACAACAAAATGACTACTATCCATTTATTCCAAACCTTAAATATAGATACCTGCGGTTCAAAAAGGGATTCTCCTCATAGATTTTATTCTGATTAATTTAAACACCAATTTTTATTCTGCTAATTTTCATTTTGATCAAATAGAATACATCTTAATGAAAGTGAAAATAAATTAAATATATCCAAATGCTGTCATTCCTATCCGGATGGGATTAGATTTCTCGGCAGACCCCTCAAGAGGCCAAAAACAGTGGGTAATTTGCTCCACAAATTTGACCAAGGTTAGGTGGAAAAAGAAAAACCACAAACACGTTTAAATCCGACAGGATTTAAATCACAAAGTGCATAAGTTTTCCTAACCTCCACAGTAAAACTCAGTCCCAGTGAAGCAGTTTTACAGCTCAAATAATAAACAGGCTTCGCTCAATAATGAGTTCTTTAGGAAAATTTTAAGTTTCCTGTTTCTGCCTATAAACTCTGCAGGTTCCTGTGTCTTCAACTGTGTGTTCTTAAATTTATATTTTCGCTTATCTAAAAAAAATGTCAACAAAATGCCCCAAACGTGTTGAAGCCGGAACATTCTTTAACACCTTCCATTTCATGAACAAATTTAAGCAAAGTCTTAAGCAAATAAGGCCGGCATGCTTCTAGGTGCGAATGTGTGTACATGTACGTTTCTCCAGACACAGATCTGTTAACCTGCTCTAAAGTGCCTGTTTATTTTAAAGGTCTACACGAAACCACCGTGCGGGACTAAACAACTGGTCGGATGCGAGTCTAGTCCGTTTTTTATTTGGTCTGTAACACAAGGACTTTCAGCATGTGGTCCTGTATTAAACACGACTTTACTTAAAAGCACCACATGAAAAGCGCATTGGGTTTTACTAGAGCCGTTCTAATTGAGGTCATGCAGCTGCTGGAAACAATGAAAGGTTCACGCACACACGCTCCTGATCCAGCACGTGCACACGCACACACACACACACACACACACACACACTCACGTACCTTCCAATCTGCTTGGAAGCGTTCTCAAAAAATTTGGTTTTGGAGGCAACACTATGGGAAAAGAGAAAAAAGAAGACATCAAACCATCGATTGAGAAATACATTATCTTAATCCTAAAGACTGAATGCTGCATTTTGTTTATATCCTTTGTGCATCAGATTTTGCTGTTTACATGCTTTGAAGCAGAATACATCCTTGATCAGATTACAGTGATCAGAAAAATGCTGCCGACTCAAGTTTGAATCTTGAATCCCAAATTTGGAAATGTTGCTTATTTAAGCTCCGAGTCATTCTTTGCACTTATTTAATCTCGTGTACATGTACTGACATCTTTATGGAATCATTGAGTGTGTATATGCGCGACACACGTTTTGCATTTGACACACACATAAACTTGTTTCGGTTGGCTTTCGTTTAATAGGAAATTACAATATAAACAGTCGACCCCAACATGCATGAACACACACACCTCTAATCATCATTATATTTGATTGAAGACATTATTGGTATTAATGTGTTTATTATAAATAACCACCCCAACAAATTGGTTATAAGAGGTATAATATTAATAATGGTGATTTTTAGAATAGCCTTGAGATGTTTGCGTGTGAGGGCGCGTGAGTGTGTGTGTTTTTTGAGATCAATTTGATTGAAGTCATTTGGAGATAGGACCATATGACACGGCAGCCAACATACCCACATGTTTTCTCAGACCCAGAGTTGGTCTAAGATTACCGCTCCCTGCTCCTGCTCATAGAATGGCAATTATAAGGAGCTGACAAGAAGAAACCTATCCTAGATTCTAGATTAGCAGTCTTTCACAGATAAATTCTGCTCTGTATCGTTTATTTACACTTAATTTCCCAAGTATTGAGATCATGATGTGTCTCGGTTTACAGTGCTTGCGGACCCAATGCTGTAATGTAGCCTCTCTGATATCTATTTTTTTAAAGCACTTGAAGCTCAATATGTGATCTTGGATCACAAAACCAGTCTTAAGTAGCAGAGGAACATTTTTAGTAGAAGACAAAACTACATTGTATGGGTCAAAATTATCGATTTTGCTTTTATTGCAAAGATCATTAGGATATTAAGTTAAGATCATGTGAGATGAAGATATTTTGTAAATTTTCTACTTTAAAAATATTAAAACTATTTTTGTGAGTGGATGGCCTGCCCCAGTGCCTATGATTAACAACTTCAAAGGCAATTTTCTCAATATTTTGATCTAAGATTCCAAATTTTAAACGGTTGTATCTCAGCCAGATATTGTCCTATTCTAAAAACTTACTGACATGCATCAATAGAAAACTTATTTATTCTTAATTTCGAAACTTTACCCATAAGACAAAAAGTTTTGTTGTCCAGGGTCACATATTGTTTTAAGTGTGACGTTTTGTTGGAAATGAAATTCTAATGCGTTTCTTTGTTTAAAAAGAAGTATCAAAAAACAGAATGTTGTTTGCCTGAGCGATCCTCTCGTCGCAGATGGTTAAAGTTAACACAAATGGAAAACAATTGTGTTAATTAGGCGAATGCAGTCGAATTGACCTCTACCTGTGAATCATTAAAATAACTGTAGCATTTTCTGGATAAAAACCCCACAGTTAGGGGATCATTAGTCTAGCTGAGAATCTTAAGGACTGCTGTGAAAATGACGATTTAAGAGCATTCCTGAGTCTGAGCTAAAGTGAAACAAATGCATACATCTCGGAAAAAGATATAAAACTGCATTGAGGGTTGATGGGACTATCGAGCCACCCAGACACTGTCTAGAAAAGGTCGTCCCTCAAAACTCTGCAAAGGAGAAACCGGCGACCATTCAGTGCTCGGTCGTTGACAATGGAGTAAACATGGTCCGGCCAACAATTTCATGAGTTATGCATTATCATTGGCTTGTATGAAAGGATGGCAGCAGGAGTCATTGCTCAAAAAACCACTGTCTTACAGAAAGCCTGGATTCTGAGCCAATATGCAAGTGATCCAGCAGCATGTGGAAAAAATCTTGGGATTTTATACCTAAAGTGAAATGCCCACACGTCAAAAACACCATCCCTATGTTGAATAATCATGTCGGAGGGCTCTTTATCATCAGGATGTACTGTGCTATCTTCATTGGATGGAAGGAATAATAGAAAGTGAAAAATACAGAAAACTACAGGGTATCTGATGCAAAGCTTGGGAGAAAATTCATCCTTCAGTGGGTCGATGATCCCGACATCCCAGTGGAACAAAAAAGTCAAATATCTCACAATCGCCCAGTCAAACTTCTCATATCATCTGAAAATCTGTGGCGCTCCTTGAACATGACAGTGGACAGGTGTCTCGCAAATAACCGGAACAATTCAGAGCAAACCTGCCTAGATAAATGTGCCTGAATCACACTTGAATGCCGTGTGAAGCTGGTAGGCTATATCTTCAAACTATTTAATACTATCATTGGCGCGCTTCTATAAAACTGTAGGCATGGATTGTGTGATACGGACACGCCACATATTTCTTGATTTATCAGTGTTTATCTAAATACAAGAACACAGTTCACATCACGATAATGAAATTGGACTTTCAGGGCTGAAATGAAAAACCACGGAAAACAAAATATCAAAACACGAGCTCTGAAAAATAAGGATCTGAATAAATCAAGACTAGCATCAAAGTGAGCTGCGATTTATAGTGACGGATGTTTACTCACTACGAGGCCGTTGTCTCTTCATTGTGAGGTTTCACAGGGAATCGGGAGGGTGGGTCTGGCGGTCGAGTGGGTGGCCGGCAGATGGAACTCTTCTCTGAGAAAGATCGTCCCTTTAGCCCCTGAGCCTCTCCTGTTACACACACACACATGCACACCTGTTACCAGCATTTTAAATGACTCACTCACACATCGTAACTATTGTGTGTGTGTGGCCCGCTTGCTTATTATCTATACTTTAAATGCCAGCATTATTACTAAACACAAAGTGGTCATTTAAAGGAGGAGTTCAGTTTCAAAATGAAAATTCGGTCATCATTCACACATCGTCATTTCAAACCTGTATGACTTTCTTTCTTCTGCGGAGCACAATAGAAGATATTTTGAAAAAAGGTTGGTTACAAAACATCACTGGCCCCGTTTCGCTTCTATTGTATGGACACAATACCAATGCAAGTGAATGGGGGCCAGTCAACAAAATTCTTCAAAATATCTTCTTTTGGGGTTCTGCAGAAGAAAGTCAAACAGGTTTAAAAATACCAAAAGTAAATGATGACAGAATATTCATTTTGAAAGTGAACAACTCCTTTAAATTCAGATTTTGACTTTCATTCATGTCACACCGATTGATGGAAAGTTTGATCGTGCCTGTTACTTGGTCTCCGGTTGTCCCTTTTAGCTGCGGCCTCCTGCCCTGGAAAGACTGAGCCCGGTTCACCTTCGTGCCCGATTCCCCGTTGGCCGTCACCGCACCGTCCTGCCTCTGACTCTCTTGTATCCTGACGTCTAGTTTGGAAACGTCACAATCCAAGGGCCGTAGAGCAGGTTTGGGCTTCCAAGATGTCGGAGAGAGTGGGACTGACGGAGGAGAGACGGAAGGAGGTACCAGTTTGGTTCTCTGATGAGGAATTGGGTTGGTGAGGCTGGTATCTCCGTCGGGTACCCCACCGTTATGATTGGCACCGTTTTGTTCTCGTCCTGTGAAGCACAGAGTCGGTGAATTGGAGATAAAACCCTACTTTAACTTTAACGTCTGGTGGGTCAGGAACACAAGCTCTCGAACGTTTCCCCCGAGGGAAGATTTTATCAGGGGTGTCGTTAAAATTTTACATTTCCTGTTCCTGTAGTTTTGGCTTAAGGAGGAAGTCTGTAATAAATAAATAAAACTGTACAGCTCATCGGGCTCTCTGTCCTCAAGACGAGAAATACGAGCCAATAAAGGTTTAAGAAAAATCTAAACTAGTCAAAATCAAATTACAAATTATCCAAAGTGAGTCATTTGGTTGTAATAGCTTCAACACGGTCAGAAAGCATAATGGGAGCTGTAAACTAAAATTAAAAGTGTCTGTGGCAGCAAAGAACCGCTCAAGCCAAACATGGTGTGTGTTGGGTGTGCTGCACACACGGTTCACTTCAGCAGAATGGATCTTTTCTTGATGAATGCATTATGCTTTTTGCTCATTTTCATTATTAGTTTGTGAAGATGACATTTTGTGATTCCTTTAATGAGCATGTTAAAATCTAACTGTGGCTTTGACCTGTGGTTTACTGCTGCCTTCATTGATGTTTCTCTCATACAATGGAGAAGTTCTTGCAGGGAAAGGTTACTAAAAACATGTTTCAGGCTTTTTTGTTTAGGGAAACACTAATGTGTTCTTCATGAATTAGCATAATTAAGAATACTGAATCAGACTTGATGCAAATTAGTGAATTTTATGAATGAAATTTACCCCGAGTTGTGAGTTAATTTATGTACACTATGGGTTGAGTCTGGTTGAGTGTGTGAACTGATAAAACTGGTCTCATATCAAAAACTGGAATCATATTAAAAAAATTGGTCTATGGACATGTGACAATCAAGAACGTAAGTGTAGAACAAAGCATCGGTCAAAATAACCAGCTGTGTGTGAGCTAGCCAAACTGGTCAAAAACACATTTGCATGAACACGCCTTAACAAAGCAATCCACATATACACACATGACTGTTTCTATTCTCAACAAAAATATTCATATACACACCCACAAACTTACTTACCATATGAGATCCATTTAAACTCAACAGGTGGCTTATGCTCTCTCTCTTTTTCTCACTCAAACACACACACACACACACACACAGACAAATCCCTCCACCGTCCAATCCAACAAACAGGAAAAGAGCAGATATGATCTTTTCAGATTCATGCTTTCCCAAAAAACACAACAGAAGGAAATTTTATTCTAGTAAAGAAAACAAGCAAAGTGAGGATCCAGCATGCTTTAATGAGCCAAATTTCATTAATAATCAAACAAGAGAGTCATATTAATGGATTGATGAGCGCATTTGTTTTTGATCAAGAGGAGGAAAAAATAGCTAAGATGTTAATAATGAAAACGGCTTATTACAGGAAAGAAGTCCAAAAGGCGATTGAAAACAGACTGAGAGAGAGACTCGTAAACACATGCAGGCATTAGCTCTCAAACACATTGGGTAGCAGACACGGGACACACACAATGGCGGCATACCAACACTCATACACACGCATGCAGACATACAAGTATGCGCACACACGCACGAGCGCACGCTGATGCCCGCACACACTCAGCACTGAAGGGCAGGTAGTCGTTTAGTTTTCATGCTCTAGTGAGTGTACTATTAGCTTGACTGTTGTTAAACACTGCATAACACTACTTACAATGAGGGGAGGACAACATGTCAGAGAACAAACATTTATCAGGGCAGACAAACAAACACACACACACGGACGCGTACATACGCCCTGATCCTGCAGATTTAATCATACAATACACAATGTGCATGATAGGGTAAAACTAAACTTGCTGGAATGTGTGCAAGTGTGTGACAGGGAAGTCGGAGAGGTTTGAGCGTATTTTCCTCATTTAAAAAAAGGCATTTAAGGAGAAACATAGCCAGTCCGAGATCCCTTCCAAAATATATGAAACCTGATCAGCTGTTATGTGTGTGTGTGCTTTGCCGAGTACTCTGATGTGTATTTTAGCCTTTTCGCACAAAAGCAGGTAAAAGCAAAAAAGTACTGAAGAAAGAAACAGAAAATACTCATTAATATAAAATAGCACTATATAAAAATCTAGAAAGCACATCATACAGTATGTTTGATCTGGGCTCCATGGACTTAAAAAAATTGGGGAAAAAAAGTATGGAGCACATAAATGACAAATATTTCACTTTCACAAGAATCTACTGATGATCACTGATGAGGCAGTTTAAAAAAAGCTAGGAATGATGATGGGATGATGGCGATGATGGCTACGATGACGAAGACTATTTACTCTCGAAAATGGGCGGCTGAAGGGCAGGGTAAAGATGAGGAGGGCGTTTCGAGATCGTGATTGGCTGCCGTCTTCGTGGCGACACCCTCGGAGGCGGAACAGGAGGCGGCATGGTTTCTTCTGGAGGACCTCTGAAGATCTGACAGCATCAAACACATGGCATGAATCACAAAGCAAACACATCATCAAAAATATGTGCACTAAACAGTCCCGCCAATGACACGTTGTTTTCTATTTCAAACATAGAATTCGTCTCATTTTGCTTTTCACAAATGCAGAACTGTTCGCTGAGCATTAAAACACGGGCATGTCTGACCTTGCAGTAGTCCTCGATGAGGATCTCCATGACGATGTTCTGGAACTTTATATCCAACATGGCCGCCACCGTCTCCACCTCCGCTCTCATGAGAGTGGGGCCAAATATTACGCCCATGTTTGACACAGTCATCCGATTTTCATCGCTGTGGCTGCATACGCTAAAGAATTACACACAAAAGGATATTGACTAAATTTCTCGTCTGGTACACCAGGTTGCTGGTTTGATCCAAATGTAGCGAACCAAAAGGCCCTGTTTCACACCGCACACGTAAGCAGCGTCTCTTTTTCCGACACTAAGACAACATTAACACCGCACGCAAAAGCAATGAGGGCTCGCAGAGCTGAATCAGCAGCACAGTACAACATTGTTTATGGCCAAAATGCACATGGATCAACATAACAAAATATAAATTTGAGCTAAAAGCATATAAGGGTGAAGCCTATTGTGTTTTATAGAGTCACTATGACTTTATCCCTGTGCATCATTCTAAATAATGTGCAATTAATCGTAATTGATTTTCCACTTTGGCTTCCTACAATTATGAAAACAAAATAGTAACATGATTATTGTGCCACATTCTGTTTCGAATAGATTTTCAAATTTCTACTGTTATAAATCCACAGTACCTCTTAACAATGGTTCAAGTCTGTGGCATGTTCAGTCAGATATGAATATGTGCACATGCATATCCGATAAATCTTGTTTTTTATATTATTGAATTAAATATACACATTCATACTTTATTTACATTTTTTTGTATTCCTTATCACACTAAAAACTAAATAAATGTAAGTGTCTTTTTAATACTGGATTTAACTGAATAAGTACATAAATAATCATAAAATAACTGATTTGTCAATATTGGTCGCTATAATTGCCAAAAAAATTCTTCAAAATTGAACAGTCTTCAGATGTAGTGAGAAAAAAGTTTTTCATGCCGTATAAACAATTAGGCCCGGTATCACATACAAGTTTTAACCAAAGCCCAAACATTCATTTTAGTCCGGGACCATAGTTAAGCCTTTTCTATAAAAACTAATCCTGGCTGAGATTATCATAATTAATTCATGAAATGGTTAAAACACGCTGTTGTTAGGTTTTTTGGCCATACAAAAAGCTTGTTTAAATAAATTATACTTTATGATCATTTAGATTTTTTATTTGTAATTTGTTATATGATTTTATTGTATGAGGGGAAAAAAATGGAAAATGCTGTCAATCATCTCTCCAGAACAGACTAAAGCCTCATCTTTCACAAGAGTAACAGTTTAAATACACAATATGTTATATTCGTATATTGTATATGTTGGGGGGACCACGGTCGCATTGTGCTGTCAATCACACTTCAGTGAATCTTTATCTTTATTAAATCAAACAACAGATAAGATACAGTAGCTTTTTACCTGTATAACTCACAGCAAAGCACAATAACAATGTGAATGAAACAAATTAGTTATGTAATCTATACTGTCAGTAAACAGGTTTAGCTCGAATTTGCAATTGTTGTGTTGGTGGTACACAACACTGCCTTGCACTTGCAACCGCTGCCGGTCTGTCACGATGCAAACGCTCCTCTGTCCAGCGTAAGCACCATAAACACTCTGCTTGCGCGTCCAGTGTGAAACAGACATTAGCTCATGACATTATGACCTCAGGGGATGGTGTCCAAGTAATAAATGTAATACAAGTCACTTTTTATACAATTATCTGCTAAATGGCCACTCATGCACTGTCTACTACTGTCATGTGCTGATCTATTCTTATAGCTACAGAAACATTTGCAGACTTATTCCACTTTATGCAATTTAATTAAATCCTAACATCAATTTAGTATGTCTATCCAAGTTCGTGACTTTGGGCTAGTGTAATGTATATATAGGTATTCCTGACACACGCAGATGACACATATGGAGCTATACACTAGAAAGCAAAGCAGGTTTTTATTCTCAGCTTCGGCAGAACTTTAACACACACACGCACGCACGCACACAACCTGTTGTCATTAACCAAAACACAGCTCAAATATATAATTATAGAGGTACACTCAAGTGAGCTGGGTACAGGTTAGAAAACCGCATTCGGAGCGCGCGCGCTCGTGTGCACGCATGCATGCCTCGGTGTGTTTTACCTGACCAGGTGTTTGATTAGCAGTTCCAGCATATCTCTGTTCCGCTCTGGAAGTTTGTAAACAAGAGAGTGGACCGCCCCTAACCGATAGTCCAGATTCTCTGACTCTGAAAAAGTCAAACACACACATACGCGCACTTTAGATACCCAAAACACATCATTAACATATTTACTGTCACATTTTTAGCGTCGTCCATTACGGAAAGACCAGTCACCTGTCTCTCATTACACTGTACTACGTAAAAAGGATCGAATACAGCAGTCAGTACATGTCGGTGCACCGCTCCATCTACTCTAGAGCTAATAGAGCCATTTGCTCGTGTTAGCAATCTAGCGGTTTCTAGAAGTGCAAATTTGTTTGTTTTTCTCCGGCTGACATATTACGGCAGTCTGCCGAACGTCTTTCGACTTGTCCAAAGATAACTTGTAAAATCCTAGAAGGATCAGTAGAGACACATTGATTGTGACATCTGGGTTAAACACAGCTTTATCTGAGCACACAGCCTCTGGCTAACCATAACAGTGGTTACTTTATAGAAGTTCAGTGAACTGGAAACCGAGCGTGTACTTGGGAACTCCATAGAGCAGTTTTAGCAGGAGCTGCGGGCCAGTGCTGCTTCTTCAGGTTCGAAGGGGTCAAATGAAGCAACTCAACATCTTTTCTAAATAAAAAGAAACCGCGACCAGCTGCGACCGCACGAGATCAAAGGCATGATAAGATTTGGACCCGTGCGAGTGAAGCGCATTAAAGCGAGCAGTTAATCCTTCGGCAGGTGTAGGCCATTCCTCTGTGCTGGGTTGGTTTAGTGGCGTGTAATCTGAGCGTAGCTCCGCAGACGAGCTATAATAATCACAGACGCTTTAATGGCTTCTAATCTTATTAGGTATAGGCAGGATTAGAACACAGCATGATTCGAGGAAAACGCTCAAAGCTGGACACGCACTCACACACACAATACTACAACCAAATCACACACGCACTGCCTTGAGCGCTCATACACAGAGAACAGAAGGGTGAACAGAACTTCCAATTGTGTTAGTGTTAATATAAATCTCAGTAGGCACCCTCGATGAAAATTTTCCTTGTTTGAAGATTCCTTGTCTGACGAGTAAACAACCTAATGTTACATTAATGAACAGTTATGTGTCGTTTGTTATTTTCTCTTTCTGTCGGACAGATATGCACCAATATCAAAACAGTCAAAGGTTCAGGATTTTTATAGTGATTATAGTAAAACCTTTTGATCTAAAGTTACGTGCTTGAATGTAGTTTTGTGTAAGTGTGCCAACAAAATGATCAAACAAAAATAAAAATTTGGAAAATTTGAAAAATAATGAAAAGAAGCCAGAAAAAGCCCAGAATGGAGATATCTCTATCAATACTGTTTAAAGCTCTTTCCACAGTGGGATCTCAAAAATCTGGCTGATAAAATCTCATGACATTTTTACAACTTCTGGGCAAAGGTTTGTTACATTGGAAATACTAAAAGAAAGATACTAAGAAAATAGTTCCCATAGTTTCATTTGTGGTATGTCATAGTGGTACCACTTTACAATAACGTATCAATTAACATTAGTAAATGCATTGACTTACATAAACTAACAATAAGCGTTGCAATATTTTTTTTTCAGCATTTAATCTTTGTTAATGTTAGTTAATGTCAATACAATTGTTTTAGTGTCAACCTGGAGTACAAAACTGTCCTGAACAGAAACTAAGATTAAAAAATACTGCAGAAGTATTGTTCATAGATAGTTCATATCAGCTAATATATTTACTGATTGTAAACCTTTTGTTTAAAATGTGACTTTAAACCTTTGACAGATAATATTTCACCAGCAACGCTACCAGTGTGGTTCTGCTTTATCTTGTTACAACAAACTGAACTAATTTTATTCTCTAATATTTACCGCACCCATTTATCAAACTCAAGTGGTATTTCATTAATCATGAAAATCAAAGTCAACAATTAAAACCAATACAATCTCATTAAGAGATGCAAATTGGTCTCAGTTATAAACAGAAAACACTAAAATAAAAAGCACCATATATTAACTAAATAAACTGCTCAATATTAAATCAATATTACGACCACACTTCTCTCAATTAACTCATCATAACAACATTCTATTTCAGCTGTGTGAATGTTTTTATGTTTCACTTCTGCTCGAGATGGCACATGAAAGTGAGTGCTAAAACATTACCTGACACTCGAAAAAGAGGCTTCTGAAACCGAAAAGCACATTCATTTAAAATCATTTTTGATTCCCACTACATCGTGCCACTTGTTTGGACCTTATACTTGTAGACAATGAACCTCTCAATATACAGTGACACAACTCAAACAGAATCCTCCTGTTATAATCAGCAAAGCACAGATATGGTGTAAATAAGTGATTTGTAGTGTACAGTAAAGTGTTTTAAATAAAGGTCCACGAGCTTGTGCTGAAGACATCAAACAGTCACGTGCAACAGTGTAAACATGTAATAAGTGACAGCTTCAATAATTAGAATGTGAGTGTTATATAGTGTCACATTGCTCTTTTCCAGGGAATATTCAGTCTTTTAAATCTGTTGTAGTGTTTAAAATGTTTGTGTAACATTTTGATTCAGTTCTATTTTGTTCTAATGTTTATGTAGCATTAAAAAACCTGAAACAGGAGGTGGTTCTGGACCGGTGTTGTTTACGTCTTGCAAAATGGTCTACATTTCTACCCATTTCAGAAACATTCTCTTTATTGCACATTTGTGAAACTGTCTAATATCTTTTTCCACCATCTTTTCTATAGGCAGTAAAACAGAAAATAACTTAAACAGCTGGTCCTTATTGATTGGAAGATTTTACACCCAACTGTGGTAAAAAAAAATCACATCTTGCTGCTTTGATCCAAAGAAAAAGCAAATAAACTGATCCAAATACCTGATTCTGTATGTATGGATTGTATTTTACCGACAGTATTAAAGAGTAAACGGTGCATTTGCAGTCGTTTTTTCCCTCTTTTACAGCTGCACGTCAGCCTGCTGAACTAAAGTGACCCATAACAGATGGAAAACGCATATACAGTAAACACAAAAAAGTGTGTGTAAAGATGGGTATGTGGGTGCGCGTGTACTGCTGTGGACTGCTGTCATACTTGCTGCTAAAATCAGTTCCCGATGCAGACCGTAGGTCATGAGCGGTTCACTGAGACTCCTGCAAAAATAAATTACAGTTATTTCCGGTCGTCTAATCGGTATGAATTGTGTGTTTCCTTGTTTATTGAACAACAAGCATTTTCTCATTCACAATCGGGCTGTTTGACTGAATGTCTTCACTAAATCAAATTTTCAATGAGCGCTTTTCCACCATCGCGCTAAACCGTTATGTTTCCACGTGAGCCTGGTTCGACACGGCACGATTACAAATTGTTCTCCGCTCGGAATTTCGGCACGGTTGTCTAACTGGTGGAAAACCGCTCATCGTTGCTCTCTTAAAGAGACAGTTCACCCAAAAATGTTAAAGAAAATTCTCTCATCATTTACTCCCTTGTCATTTTAAACCTGTATGACTTTCTATTTTCCTCCAAACACAAAAAATATATTTTGAAGAATGTTGGTAACCGAACAGCGCTGGCACCGTTCACTTCTATTGTATGGACAAAAAAACCAATGGTCAATGGGTGCCGATTAACAACATTTTTCAAAATGACTTTTGTGTTCGGCAAAGTTTGAAATGGTTCATACAGGTGTGAATTTTTATCTTTTTTATTTAAATGTCCAAATTTACGTGTATATATGGGTGCTTAACTTACCGCAAATAGAATTTCAAGGCACTTGTGATGGTCTTAATGTCCATGTCATTCGAATTGAAATCTACGTCACCTGGACACTTCGGGTCTGCCGAAAGAGCGAAACCAGGACAGATGAAGACAAAGAGAGAAAGAGAGAGAGAGAAAAAGAGAGATGAATGACCTTCCTCAGCTGGTTGTTGTTGTTCAATATGGGGGCTGTGTGTCAGGGAGTTTGTAACAGCTCAAGGTTGCTCTCATGGACGCATATCTCTGCTTTGGTTTCCTGGCTGTCCCATTGCTATGCTACATCAAAAAACGAGCAAAGCTCCCACCAGAAATTTAACATGCCACAATGAGTTAGGACTAGAAATTATGAGTGATTAAATTTAATGTCCACATAAAATATTTAAAGCGACTTGACAGCGGATAAAAGACACTTGTGTTTTTGCTTGTAATTGTGTGTATAAATCGGGTTTAATAGCTTTCAACAGTTCTGAGGGTTTGACTTTTCACTTTTCTGCATCCAACGATGATTGTATAAAACTTAAATGAGCGAATCTGTCCGTAAGAGGGACTGACAAGTAGCATGTTGGCATGTTTTCCACAGACACACACACACACGCACAAACAAGGCAGATGTTCTTCTGGTCATTTTCTCACCAAAGAAGGCATTCAGAAGTTTCTGTACTTGGATGTTGCTGCCCACAGTCCTGTAGACCCCTTCCTGAGTCAGCCCTACCAGAAAGAAAGAGAAGAGAGCAAACGAAAAGAGAGTGAAAAAGAAACAGAAAGAATGATTTATGGACTGAGAAAATGGGAGAACCTGGCATGAGGGAGAAGAAACGGGGGAGTGTCCTGCAGTGGAAAAGTACAGCTCTACCGAAAAACGAAAGAGCAGCGGTGGACCTGGCCAACGCTCAGTTCGCGCTCGGCCGCCATTAGCCGTACAATAACCCCCGAACCAAGGGTTGCCAGCGATTACTGATCGCTAACGTACACCACGTTGTTCCTGACGACAGGGCCGCTCTTAAACTTCTGGGGGGAAATCTGAGTAACGGCAAATTCAGAGACCGCCGAACACATACATCAGCCCTTCAAACACGACCATTAGCGTTCCGGTTTATGCACGCTTATTAGTGAGAATAAATTAGCTCTTCGCTTTAATGATTTCACTGTTTTACTGCAACGTGCTAACTGCTTTGGAGACCAAAACTTTTGAGCCACAATCTTACAGAAGAAATAAGCTCTGCCATCAATTTATATCAGTGCTTTCCTTTTAATTTGTACAATACATTATCGATAAAAATCTGTATGTTTGGTGTGTTTTACTGTTTGGGTTTCAGGTTTTTTGGCCACATCAGCAGCTGTTCTGCAGAACAAACACATTCTGGAAATGAATGTTTTCTATTTACAGTTGGCTCTCAGCTCCGTTAAGCGACGAACACGTGAGCACATGATGTGCTGCTGCCCTCTGCTGGTCGCGTTCGACGAACAAAACAACAAATGGTGACGTTTTCACACCAATGTATGCACCAATGTGTGCAGGTTCAGCATATGGTGGCCATGAAGTGTGTAAACAGCGCACAGCTCATATTAAAAGGCCCGCAGTGGGCTCTAAAGCTCCACCGGTAACCCTGAGTAACTTAATTACGTGATTGATACGTTTCCAGAAAATACAAAGGGATACTCATATTCCTGATATTCTGAAGTGTCAAAGAAATGTAATTCACCTTTTGTTTCCACAAAGTTAATGCATTTTCTGACGAACTTGAAGCCCAGGTCATTCAGATCCACTGGGGATAAAAGAAAACAAGAAAGAATATTACATATAATGAAGACTGTTCATCACCACTGTTTGCATTTCTCAATAGGCTTCTGGACACTATTTATGGTGTAATTACACCTTGCATTGCACAGGCCTGCAGGTATTTCACTTTCTGAATTTATTGTGCAGTTCTTTTACAAGGCAATTCTATTTTTGGATAGTCTCTCCTTTTCGCATTCCTTGCTGTATCGAATATTTATCTGTTTGTCCAAAAAGGATCTGTATTTCTATGATACTTTAGACATGTGGAACTGTAATATTTACATGCAATAGCATGGGGTATGGCGTTGTAAATGATTATGTTATTTTCAGGCATCACTATACAGTACATCTCCTATATCTCGAAAATGACATTTTTAGCTAGTCATTTTTTGGCAGTTTTCAGACAAGTTTATGAAGGGCAGTATAGTAAAGAGTGGTTGTGTGGATGACGCAATGGATCTATTTCAGTTTGACCAAAAATAAAGGTGATTGTTGATTATATATATATATATATATATATATATATTTAAATGCAGAGTTTGGTTCCAAAATGAGATATATCTATTTTTAATATTTTTCAAGAATCATGTTTTTTTATTGTGCGTTCCAATTAATATCAATCAAACTGCAGTCGGTTTATTTTGATTTCTGCCATACTAACTCAAAAAAATACAGCTAACTAACACAATAAAAACATGATAACATAAAAAATAATCTAAAATTATATTTTTTATAAAACAGAGTTATCTCATTTTGGAACCAAACTCTTCATATATATATATATTTATTTTACTAGCTTTTTAGATATAAATACCAATGTCAAGTTGTACTTACTCTCTTCCTGCTTTTGAATCGGAGAATGATAAATCTGAAACAAACAGAAACATTATAGTACATAAAAAACATTCAAATTTAAGGTTCTTAAAAGAGTTGTGGCCATGTTAAACTCACTGGTTCTTTCCCATCCATGGCCTCCATCCATTGCTTCCTGTTGGCCTCAGAAATAGCCTGGAGCAGGACAGGGCTGCATCTAAAAACAAAAATTATAATCTTAAAATTTGTATAATTAAATCCTTTTTCCATTTTTGTACCTGGAGTGAGACGGAGCGCACAGTCCTAAAAATGTGCAAATATCCTTGGCCACATTTACATATTCATGACTTTATAATCAAAGTTCATATCATGGTTTGTTCTTTATTCCGTAAAATGCATTTCTATTCTGTACACGTGCATATTTGAATAAACTAAGACATGCACATTTTCCCGCTAATCTGTTCTGGAAATACTGGACACACATTTATTACAAATGAATCAATAATAATATACATTTGTCTAAATTATAACTAATAATAAAAAGTTTTGCTGTAAACAGTAATGGACAGAAGACTAATGCTGATTTTCACCTTTCATTTGTCTCAATCTCAAAACAGAAGCGTTTATCAATAGAATCAGCTTTGCGGCGTACACAGGACTTCAGTGTTAGCTGACTTGTGGTCTGAGAAAGAAAAAGACAGAGAGGAAGTGTAATAGAAAAGGACATATACTCAATTTAGTTTATTTTTCATTCATTTATATTATTAATATTATATTCCACCTGTCTGGTTCCTGTTTTTTGCTCCATCGGCACCATAACCAATGTCTTATTGTCCTTAAAGTATTTACAGTAATACTTCACCCAGGTTACACCCAAAGCCCCTGCAAAGAGAGAGCGAGAGTATAACATATGCTTTGATACATGGTTTTATTTTTTTATTATTAGGATACTTCACTCAAAAATGAAAATCTTGAAGGTGAAGACATTTTTGGGTGAAGTACCCCTTTAACCACAACTCTTGATGTGTCCTGTTTGTCAATGTTGCCATCTACATATACGGTTATAAACAATTACTGCTCTTTCTTTAAGAAGACATTTGTAATGTTTCAACTCATTTCATTACCAGTAAACTAGGTTACTGAAGGGACATGGAGGGAGATGTGTTCCTCTTAATGAATCAACAGAGATGAAGTTGAAATGCTGTCTGTGGTTTTTCACAGGCATTGGATTGCAAAATTGAAAGAGCACTCACATTTTTCTTGCACATAGATGTATCCTTCCTTAGTCCACTGCTGGCCGTGCCTAATACAGAGCTGAGACGACTGTTTCATCCTCTTCATAAGCTCTTCCATCTCCTCTCTTGTGCTCTCAAAGTTGTTACGGGTCTACAGCAACAACAGCAATCCATCACAAAAATAAGAAAAACAACACTTGGGGTGTAGCCTTGTGGAAGGGCTAACATAATACATGGAAGTTTTACAGGCGAGCCAAGTTTGATCATTTCCTTTTAAAATAAATCAGTAGGATCCACAAAACCATGACAAAATAACTGCAAACATTTAATCTGTAAAAGGATTCATTTCTATTAACATTTTTACGTTACTGAATTTAATAATTGGGGTGTTGTGATAATTCAAGTAAGTTGGTTTCTGGTTTATTGTGTTAACCCTGCAATAAATGAGCCATTTGTTTTTAAAAAAGATAAACCAACAGAGCAGAACACGGAAAGGAGTCTGCTCATGACCAAATCAGTATTGACTTGGGAAGTTCTCACATTCTGCAGACTGATCTGAAGCTCCTGTTTATATGGAAGGAAGTCATGTGTCATCTCCACTGTCAGGTTGTTCAGGGTGAGGATGCTCTGTAGAAACGCCAATACCTGTAAATCACACATGGACAAACCCCTATAAGGACAACAATCCATCCATGCATCTCTACATACCATCTACATACACAATTAACCATTAGTTCCTACAAAACATATAAAATGATATAAAACAGAACAGTGTATATTGGCTAAAAGAAAAGGAACACGCACAGGTTCCACAACGTCAAACTTCTTCCTGTCTTGAACCTGTTGGATCTGGTAGACATATTCAACAGATGACTCGTAAAACGCCTGACGCTCCTTGTCCAACTGTTCATCTGCCTACAACAAACACGCAAACATGCATACATAAAGATGCATTCAAAAGACTGCTTAATAATGGGATTTGTTTTGAGTTTACACCACACGTCAGAAGTTTGGACACACCTGTTTATTACGTTAAAAGTGTTCTGCGCACTTGAGAAGGCATTTGAGAACATACAAAAACATAACCAGGTGTGACCAAAGAAACTGGTAGTGTAACAGGTTTAAAAATGTGCTCTTTATAATCCCTTCGGCTCTGTCTTTACCTCCTGTAGCTGCGTCTCTTTTTTCTTGGAGGACAGATTCACATGTTTGTCCATCTGAGAGTAATACCGCTCGCTCTCCTTCTCAAACTTCTTTCGTCTGTCCTGAAACACACGCATGAAAAACTCATTGATTTGAAAGAATCATTCCAACAGCAGGAAAGTGTGAGATGAACTTAAAAAACCTTTTGCTTGGCCACCGATTCTTAATAAAAACAGGGGCAATAAAGCTTTAAGACTTGAGGTTCCTTACAACCAACAATCTCTCGCCACAATGAAAAACTTCTAAAATGAAACTGAGAGCTCAGTAATGTTAACGGAAGCGTGTTGGCCTGGAAGGTGTCCAAAATAATTTTTGGAATTTTGAAACTTTCCATGTGTTTTTTCCAACAAATGATCTCCCTGTCGTTCTTTAACCATGATAGCCCTGTAATTCTTCCTCAATCTCTGATAAATTAATTGTTTTTCCATGGATGCTACGGTAGTTGAAACTGTTCCAGTCTGGCTCAAAAATAAAATATCAGCTCACATTCACATTCGCTCTCTTGTCAACTTGTTTATATAGGTGTCCAACAGACATCTGGCGCTACAGTATTGTAATATGATATCTGGGTCATGAAATATCACAATTTTTCATATTTAGTGTAGTACAGAGCCGTTGAAATACAGAGATCCCTATCAAAAGCTACACTCAATGGTGTGTTTCAAACGCTATGGGAGAACAGTCTTTGTTCGACCAGTTGTGAAGCTTGTGAGTCAAACACGCCCGTGCTGCGTGTCAAACAAGCCCGTACTCTCTACCAAACATTGTAGAGTGACAGGCTGTGCTGAAGGCTTTCCAGGCAGCGGGTCAGGCTGGTGCCCCTCTGCAAACCATGGCGCTTGTACAGGCGTATCAAGCTGACCTGCTCAATGACCTGAGCACAGGCAGGACGCGGCCGATCAATGGCTGCCTTGGTCTCCATGGAGAGACATCTGTGGCTCAACCTCACGGGCATCAAGGACAGGGACCTTACGTTCCTCCATGATGCCCCCATTTGCCTTCTGGCCTATTTGGCGACGCTTTAAATACCGTCATCAGTAGATTCCGGGAGGCAAAGCGCCATTAGGAGCCTTTCGTGAGGTTCCTTCCCCGCCGTGCTCAGGCGTTGGGATTGCGAGCCACTTAATCCGGACCTGGCCCCATCCAAACCTGTTCAGGTCCGGTCTACCTTAGACGAGAGGTCCAGAAGGCAAGCATGGCAAGCTGTGCGCCCCCTGGTAGAGACAGGGGAGCGGTTTGCAACACTCCTCAGGCTGCCTCTGGGAGGCCGGATCTGAGGGTTATTATCTCCTCAAAGAAGAGGTCCTGATGGTTGGGTGCCCAGGACCGTGGGGGTGTGCCCGCCCGGGAAGGGGCGCTTAAATTCCCAAGAGAGATTAGTGCCTCCTTCGTGGCACCCTCAGGGGACCCCTGAGCTATCCCCACCGCCAATGGCGTTACAGTTGTGGCCCAGAGCCAGGGAATTTCATCCAAGGGCCAATCCCTTGTACAGGTTTCGTGCCAGGGGCTTCGTACCCTTTCTATGTGGTTCCGACCTCGGTTTCTGACTTGAGGTCCCACTCTTGGTCCATGTCATCAGCAAGATGCTAACGACAGACGCATCCCGGGGCATATGAATGTGGGAGTGGACTTTCTGTCCAGACAAGCTGTAATGATTCAAGTCAGGAGTGATCTTTTGCCTCAGGCGCAGGGGACAATGTTTCATCCCAGTCCCTGGCTCCGGAACCTCCATGCCTGGCCCCTGAAGGCAACCAGCTAAGAGGTGCTGGGCTTCCGCCTGGTGTAGTAGAGACTATTCTAAGTGCTAGGGCTCCCTCCACTAGAAGGAGCTGCGCCCTTAGATGGAGCATTTTTGACAGATGGTGCATTGCTCACCATCTAGACCCAATTCACTGCAAGATTGTTTCATTGTTGGAATTTCCGCAGGAGAATCTTTCCTCAGGGACAAGCCCTGGTTCTCTCAGGGTTTATGTGGCCACCATTTCGGCCTGCCACACCCTGCTTGATGGGGTTTATGTGGGAAATCACCCTTTAGTCGCCCGCTTTATTCGTGGAGCGAGGCGGCTGAGGACTCCTAGACAGACAGTCCCTTCATGGGACTTAGCGATAGTGCTCGAAGGTCTGGTTAGCACCCTGTCTCTAGGAGTCAAGCTTATTCAAAAAGGGGGGTTTCATCATATATGGCCTTAGCAAGAGGTGTCCCCTTGCAGCAAGTGTGTGATGCGGCGGGCTGGTCCTCTCCGCACACATCTGTCAGATTTTATAGTCTGGATGTCCATGCTACTCCAGGCTCAGGCGTCCTGGGGTCTACATCCCAGAGTCATATCTGAGGCCTCCACTCGGATTATGCACACACACCACACAACCTTGGGGGGTCCAGACACTTCCCGTGCAGCGGCATTGGTATTGTCGTTCCCATAGCGTTTGAAACGGAGCATCGAGTGTAGCTTTTGATAGGGAACGTCTCAGGTTACTTGGCTGTAACCCTGTTCCCTGAAAAAGCGGGAACGAGATGCTGCGTCCTTTCAGACAAAGTTGGAACCTTAAGATGCGTCCGCGTCACACGTATTTATAACCTGCAGGTGCTGTAGATGTACTCAATCTAGTAATCGGTGTGAACAATGTGCTATATTTAGCAAAATTTAAGCAAATATAGTTGCTGTTGTCAGTCCCACTAAAATCCATTCAAATAGGCTAATAGCACGGATTTGTTTGGAACTGCTAAGTGCTCTATGAACATTGTGACCACACGGCGTTTCCAAACAACTATTTATTTACATAATGAAGCGTAGTTTCAGTTACATTAGAATGAGCTATTTCTATCTTCATACAGCGTGGGTGGGTCTCCTTGCATGGAATTCACCATGTTGTTTCTACAGTAGCCCTAAACATATAAACTGCTCTACAGAGAGTGTTTCGTAAATACATTATCTCTTTCGGCAAAGAAGCAAAACGTCACAACTTCTCAGTGCTGTGTTGGCCACCGTAGTGCTTTGAAATGGAGAAAACACTGATCACATTTACTCAGTCACCAATGTCTGCCTGTATCTGCATATAAACAGGAATTTATGTTTGTTTAGTTGTGATATGGTTTAATGGTTGAGTAAAACACACCTGAGAGCTGAGGTATCTGAGCAATTAAATGTTGCTGTGAGCAGGCCTCTACATATGTAGTCATGTGACACTTTGGAGATACTAAAACTTCACCCTGCTATAATGTTATGTCTCCCTTTAGTGTCTACTGTCTTTACTGTGTTTGTGTGTATACAACTTACTTTCGTGACTCCAATCTGTTCTTTCCTAAACTTTTCCAAAGGTTTGATAAGCAAGTCACAGGCGTTCTGAACCTGTAAGTGAAACAGAAAAGTGAAACAAAAAATGAGAGGCGATAGGTAAGTGAATGTTGTGTTCCCAAAAATCCTTTACTGTCTCTACAATTGAAAATCCTGCTAGAACCCTGTCACACTGAAGCAGAAGGTTTGGGTTAGCATCCTGCTAATAGAAGTGAACAGAAAAAGAGCCTGAGGATACCTTTGAACCTGCAACACCTTATTAACTGTGTAAATAGTTTGAAGAGAAACCGGTTTACATGCCTGGATTATGAAATTAAAGTCTGCAAAAATAATTATTATACAATGTTGATTTTACCCACAAACTCAATTCAATTCTCAAAGCCCTACAAGAAAAATTACATAAGACGACCACATGACTGTGCATGAGCATTATTTAGAAAAACATTACTTGAGGATGTTTTATGCACCTCGTAAGGAATGAAGAAGACATACTTTCACAATCCTGAGTTTCCAGTTGCACAGGTTATCATCGTACATTAGATGCTATTGATAAGAAAGCACCTCAAGGAAATACAAGTTATCAGTCTTTTCAAGAAATTGGGTTTTACGTTGGGTTTTACGACACACACATCTCAATAAAATGAACAGAAACATGTTTAATTGGCCCTCAGTACCAGGAGTCGTGCGGATTGTTAATGATTGACATATTTGAGAAGTTTAAATGTTGTTTGTATATGAGCGTGGATTATGATTTGATTATTTTTGAAATGGCACTGAAAGAAATGCATTCCACCAACCAGCATCGTTCTGCCCTCTTCTACATCCTGCAGTAGACCAGCAAACTCACGAAATGACTCCGCTGTCGAGGGAAACAGAACGTATGAGTCAAATGCAAAAGCATGAACGTATATGCAAAACATGCTGCGACCGATGGATACAAACACATTCAAACCGCAATGCAAGTATGCTTGCACACAAAAATACAACACTCATGTTTTAAACACAAAAATTAGCAATTATCCAATCAGGTTAAGATGAGATTCAGACCAATCAGAACCATCAACGATGAGATTCAGACCCACCGATGTTCATCTCGTCATCAGTCAGAGTGTCGCCGATGAAATCGAACTGGAACGACTGAAGAGTCTGAGAAAACTTCTGCACAGCTAGCGAGTATTCTAGAGACAACAGCAAAAACAAAGAAAACCACATTAATGTTTATTAAGAACATCATCAAGAGATAACACGTCTTCAACTACACCCTATTAAACTCTCTTCACACACTCTCATGGTTTCACTGAAGAAAGGCAACCATAGCCAAGAAATTCAAACAAGCAACCTTTCACCACATTGTTTGGTTGTTTGCCATTAAGCATAAGCAACCATTAATTACTGAACCTCAAAATAAGAAAAGCAGTTTGACTACTAAGTAAAATCAGATGTTATGAAGCTCAGTGTGGATGGATTTATGTGTCAGAATCTACACAGCTTCAATGCCAGAACACACACACAGCTGAACTGGTCAGGACATTTAACAAACAGTTTTCAGCACTGTACAATTGTGACTGCCTCAATGTTCTCTCAACCAAGACATTAAGTCCATGTGCCTTGTTCTCAGACACATTGATAATAAAGGTTTATTATCAATGTGTCCGCGAACAAGGCATCAGTAACTCAAAAGTTCATTGGTTACAGTTTCTGAATTGTGAGTCAAATTTTCTCACGGAAACCGACAAGTGATAAGAAGACCCGCTTGCCATCAAGATTTGTTCCTTGTTCATCTTACAATAGTGAGAGAAGGGGAGGTGTGTTTGTTTGTTCACGGCATTTCAGTGATGGATGTTATATAAATTGTGGATATAATGCTGGCTTTGGAGATTGTTTGAAACTGATAGATGGTGCGGTCTAGGGTTGCGCGGTAAACCGGTTCTGAAACAGATTTCGAAGCGGTTCAATCCCATTATTTTGTTTGTTTCGGTACTTGAAAAACTGCTGTTCCAAAGTTCACCGCTATGCTGCAGTATAACACAGAACTGACGGAGAGTCGACAACATAGAAGAACAAGATGAATCGCTCTACAAGCCCTTTTGCGACTATTTTAACTGAGACACACTAACTTTGAGTGACTCAACTGTTTCCACTTTTGCAGAGAGATCTTTAGATTGTTTTACAGTGTAATGTATATTCTACATGCTGCGATGCATCTGTACATCCCCATTCAACGGCATACATCGCATATATAACTTTATCTCTGATCCAGACATCTCAGTAAGCCTACTAATCATCATGAAGTTCTCTTTCGTGTCTTTTATATGTTCTCTATAACTGTGAAATACACACGATGTTATGTCAAAAACACAAAAGGTTCACATAAGCAGTCCGCTGTGTTTTAAATGTAAGTGACAGTAACCTTATAAATTTGTGTTACATGTTAAAGCGAAAATGAAACTTTTGTAGCTTTATTTAGAGTCGTTTCATATTTATTTTATAAAATGAAGATTTTGTCACTTTTATTATTATTATTGATCATTCAAGTTTTCAAAATGGTATTGTTCATATTTGTGGGATTATGATGATAAGTCTATATAACCAAAGCATTTTTCAGCAAAAAATTGTAAAATCTATAATATAACAATAATATATCAAATATGCATTAAAGCAGATACAGCCGTTTCATCCAGTCTTCTTAATATTTTTTCAAATAATTTATTTTGGGGCTGGTTATTTATCACCTCTAGGGATAAACCGAAACGAAAATTGCAAACATGATTCGAAACACTGTGCAGAAGGCCGAATAATACCAAACACCGAACATGTTTTTTGCATTTTTTTCTATTTATTGAGCCATTTTTTTCACTATTTCACAAACTGAATAGTCAAATGTCCTTCTTATACTTTGTCTTGCATTTCAAAAAAATATAAAATTGAGCAAAACAAATAATTAAAAAAAAATTGAGCCCCCTCCCTGACTGCTAAAAGAATGTAATATAAGTTACTCTGTACCCCTACAACACAACAGTTCATTAAAAAGTGTCATTCCACAGTAGGCCTATTCAATAAAAAATATGAATAAACGAAAACTGTTGGATTATTATAGGTTACATTGCAAAATGATTTAAAAAAAACCATCCAATGCAAGCAATTCTGATTCTGACTGACAACCATATAAGTTCACGTCTCTCCTCCTAACTCGGGAATGCACAGAACATAGGCTACAAGTGGTTTAGTACAGGGAACTGTGTGCACGCGACCCCTGTATGATGTCAAAGGATGTCGCGAGCGGCGGGACTGCTGTCAGACCGCCCCATTTCCATCTGACGAAAAGTTACCAACCGGTAAAGACGCTTTCATTCGGAAATTTACTTCCGTGTGGCAAGTCCCGTGCTGTGTCTTTCTCTGACACTTTAAAATGCTCCACGGACACACACTACCAAAATGTTTACGCCAGTAATATAGCGCACGCGTGTCTCTCTCTCTCTGCGCTGGTTGTTGCTTGATCGTATCACGACACGAGTCATGTTCAGTAAAATGTAGGCGGTAAGTGAAACTGAGTCATATGACTGTGTTTTGTTGGCAATGGGTGAGCAAATGCTTTAGTTAGAACTAAACTAAATCATTTGTTCATTGTTAGTTAACGCATTTACTAATGTTAACTAATAGCACCTTATAGTACCTACTTCATGAAATATTCCTTGTTAAAATATGATTTGTACCCCTGCATAATGATGACAGAAATAAACTGCAATTAAAACAAATCCATCCAAATACACAACACTTTACATTTGTAACATTTCCTTTATATTAACAAAAAACTTGTTTTGAAATATTACACTTCAGCCACCCAACTGAACAATATCCATGTGATGAAGATCATTTATCTTCTCTCTGACCTCTCTCTGACTGAGCTGTGTGCTGTAGGCCAATCTGCTATCTGAACTAAGTGGTGCTAACAGAAGACATGGTTTAAATGATTCTATCCCCTCTGATGCAAGGGCCACAAAGAGTGAGTTTGTCTAAAGCATGAGGAGCTGGCATGACAGACTACACTCTCTAAACCCGATCACAAAACCCACCCTGTTCAACCCCCTCAAAAAAACAATTACACGACTGTGATATGTGGCAAGTGAATGATTTTACTCTGCCACTGTAAGAAGTAACTGATATAACCGATGTTAGATACAAATGCAAGGTGGCATTTGTGACGCAGTTTTCGAGTATGAGTCAACGCACCCAGGTTATAAACAACTAAATCAACCTGAGGCAGAGAACCACATCCTGTTCAGAATAACCAGAATCGGCTGAAGAACCAGTCAGTGCAGTAAGATACAACAGAAGGAATTAGATCCTTTTCTTCAATAAAGCTTGAGAAACAGATAAATGGGTCGGGATTATAGTGAATCTCTTCCACAATTTATGTATGACATTCTTTAAAATGCTTGGTTATTTTCAACTCAGCTTTGGGTCAAAAAGGGACAATTTTGGGTTGTTAACCCATCTCTGGGTAAAATATAAAAATGTTCTGGGTTAATTTAATCCAGTGGCTGGGTTTGTCTAACCGTGTCCAACCCTACCATGTTTTTTACCAATGGTTTCTACTCTATTAGCACAAATGTCAACGATGGTTCAAATACCCATGTTAGATCTTATTTCAAGTTTTTAAAGCATTTGTTTTAATTTTAGAGCATGATTTTCTATAGTCTGGTAAGTGCCATTTTCAGGAGAGTCACATCCATAACGGTACATATTTCTCATGAACGGACACATGAAAATTTAAATAAAGTAACTAATTTATGTTTTGTGAAAGGGCATCCCTTATACTGTATGTTGGGTATTGTTGCTTCTGGTTTTTGCATTTTTATTGAAAGAAATCCTACAAAGTTTTCTGTACCCCAGAAACCGTGTCCTTTCTTTGTCACATCCATAACTCATGTTTATTTACCTTTTTTTAAAAAGAAAACTTGTGCATTGACTTATTTTATTCTAATGTTTAGAATCCTCCAACAATGGTTTAGTCAAATATAAACAGATGGTTCAGTATATTGGTAACAAATGCAATCTCTGAGAGTTTACATATCACAATTGTTTTTTAATGCATTTGGCAGACGCTTTTATCCACAGCGATTTTATTTTATTGCATTGCATTATACTATACATTTGTTTCTGAGTATGTGCAAATCCCTGGGAATAAGCCAACACGTAAAATACTTAAGTGTTTGCCTTGAGATTGTGTTGTTATTACAATATTAATATGATGTATTCATAAGTAAAACAATAAGCTTAAATTTTACATTCAGCAAAAAGTTTCTTTCAAAAGACTGAACAAAGACTTTGATCACTCTGAGAATCTGTGTTATTGAAATACTGTTTAGTCAAAACAGGAGTAATACATCTTCAAAAAGGTTCCCCATCGCTGAAAAATAAGGAAACTCTCAACTTCCTGTGTAAGGTTTCACATCCACACCATACACACATTATTCCTTACTAAGCTGCATAACCACCGGAAGCAGGCATTTTAAACCCACTGAGTCAGGTCATTTGACCTTAGCTCAAATTCAGCATCTTCTAGTTTTCCTGTTTTCCTGTTTTCTAGTACTTCGGTGAGCAAATATACACAGCATTAAGTGAGATTGCACTTAAGACAGCGACTCTCTTGAGGTGACTTTGCCAGACGTCACAGTGTGGATTACTGGACTGAAGTGTGGCACTAATGGATGTATCTCATTGCAGACTGCAGTCATCAAATTACAGCCGATCTCAACACATGCTCAACACCGTTCAGTAAGAAAGTCTCTCCTAATGGCTCTGCATTCTGCTTTTGGAGTGTCTGCACTCCGGGGTATAGAGCGTGGCCTGTGGTCTGTGAAATTAGAAGCTGTCATCCTCCCTCAGGCAAACTAAAGACTATCTGCCTACCCGTGTTTTGAAAAAAATACTGTTGTTACGACATATTCTGAAAATAGGGAAGGAAGCCTGAGGAGCCTTAAACTGGGAGATAAAGCTGAATGAGCAAATTATCACTGACTGGGGACCAGCCATCACATCTTTTACATAAAAGCTTAAGCTACCCACTCAAATGTAAATATCGAAACTGAAGGCCAGTCAGCAGAAGCTCTTCAACCAGTCAGGAAGTCATAGTGGGGACAAAGAGAATTATCCTACTGAAATTACTATCATTTCAATATCATTTCTCTATAACTACTATAGTACAATTCTATTGTGCTCGCCTGCTCAGTATCTCATTCAAAGCCATTTAAAGTACATTGTTTGCGATGACAGATCCTCTGCGGTGGCTGCACTCGAGAGCAATGATGCTAGAGCAGAACTGTCATCTTGATAACTATCTATTTCTATTGTTTTACTTTATAGCACTCCAGAGAAAAGCCCGATCCATGTGTGCTCTCGGTGACTCGTGATGTAATACCCCCTCTTTCTCTGTCTCCGTCTTAAATAGGTTTTATGGGTGTAATAGTGTCTTCACATTTATAAGATCAATAGAACAGTGATAGGCAGACAGCAGAACCTGCGTCCCAGTAAACCACAGTGTCTGTGGTCCCTCCAACTTTAATCATTTAGCTGATGCAAAACTGTGTAAATTTTGCACTTCAATTCCACTCTAATCTGGAAAATAAAAGGAGTGCGTTATGGATAAATCAATGAGGTTTGAGAATCCCACCATGACTGTTTCCTAACAGCTTGCCAGCATCTCTGAGAGGGGGTTCGTCCAACAGCTTCGCACCATCTGTAGATCTCTCCCTCCCCTTTTGACTGTATAATGTCTTTAAAACCATAAATTGCCCAGCAAGTGCAAGCTTATGCATAAATACTTTTGAAACAGAGCAATCGATACGCATTTGCCAGATCAAAATATGGTGATCTGTGTCTTTTTTCGTTCACCCGCTCATCTTTGCAAAGGCGGGGATCTCCATCTAGATCCCCCAGCAGCGAAGACCTCCTCTGGAAAATAAAAGATCGTTTTTACCTTTAATCGTGTTGATCACATTGTTGCCGTCCTTGATAACATCCTTGAGGAACTTGCTGGTTCTTTCCAGCTCGTTTTCGTAGCATTTCAACCTCTCTCTGAAATCGGGACTATCGGAGTAACAGTCGCTGAACTCCAGCGGAGGATGCCCCATTCTGACCCCACAGATCAATGAAGATGACCGGCCTTTTGTTATCCGTGAAGTACACAAACCGCGGCAGAGCTGTCGTTCGATAACTTTGTTATAACAAGCAAGTTAATCGCGGTTAATCAGTTTCGATAAAGTTCCCCATATTTAGCATAATGGACTATGTGCAAGAAACGAATCCAACGCCCCAATGGTGACTGTCTCCGTGCTCACGCGGTGTTGCGCAAGACCTCAGCAGAAAACGAGAAAGTGACAAACCAAAGCATTAAACTACAGATAAAGACAAAAAAGTAGTTTGGTTTCTATACTTTTCCGTGTTGTGGAAACGGAGGGATTGGCAAACGTGGGCAGGGCCACATTTTGAGAACTCCTACATTATTATTGGGCGGCAAATCTTGCAGGCTCATTAGTGGGGCACGAGTGTGTCCTCCACCAGGGGGCGCAAATGGGCTCGCAAAGACGTATCCTCCATTGAGGTGCATTGAAGTCAAAGGATGTCCTCGTCATACTGCAAATATTTTTAGACTTAAAATAACAATCGTTGAAATGTGAAAGTCGTAAGCAAGAAGTACGAATTCATATATGCCCCATCAACGTCAACAAAATGATCAAATAAACTACGTATGCAGCAAGCGCAATTGATTGTGATAGGGCCATCCTCAGCAACGTTGAGAAAAGTAACATGTACCATGTGGCAAAGGCGCGTTGTTACTTTATCAGCAGTCTAAACAAAAACGTAAATATCAATGATACCTTTTAATAATCGTTTAATTGAAACTATAACGTTAATATTTACAACTTATAATTATTATGTAGACCCATATTCTTATTGGGAATAAAAGACAACGTTCGGGCCACCAGGTCTCGCCTATCTTGTAACATCCTTTCATAGTACATGCCATTCTACACAGTTATTATATTTCTACTACAACTCCACACTGATTCTGAGTCTTAAAGTGACATGTTTGATATGTGTGAATACATGTGAAGATAAATATATTAAAGTTCCGTTAAAAACACTGTAGCACGGTTTAGCCTCATAGAATATAATTATCAAATGACAATCTATGAATACACTTATTTTCGATTCGGTACAAATGCAAGAGCCGATGTTTTCCTTTATTTCTATTTGTGTTGCAATATTATGAGAAATTACTGTTATTAATTATTAAATGATTTTTTCATTTGTTTGTTCGTTCATGTGTTTACATTACGAAATAAGTGTTAACAAGTGAAAATTATTAACAATATGCAGAGCAAAAATAGTCTTCAATGCGATAAAGTACTAACAAGTACTAAAAAATACTAACAGCAACAAAAAAAAAGAAACCATTATTAATTTATTTAGTGGCATGTTGGCGTTTTTGACGTTGAACATCCGATGACGTATCTATATCCGTGTAAAGATGGCGGAAGTAGAGGAGTCCAACAAGCGTATGGTAAGAGACAAAAGACGTAAACAAAACATTTTAAAACCCTTAAAACATGCTGTCAGTTCTCGTTACGTGTTTGGGTCTTTGTGTATATGAGTGCAAATCTTGTGTTGTTGATTTGGAAGCCTAAAAACGTCAAATCTGTCAGTAAACTCTCCTGGCTTGCAACGTTACATGTAAAGACAGATGGTCGTTTCTCAGCTCGTCAGAACATTTACTCAGTTGAACGAGTTATTTTTTTAATTCTCCTTTGTTCACACTATAAAGTTTTGCATTTTTATGGGAAACACGAGGACGTGTTTGACAGCGCAGAGCTAAGAAAGGATGTAAACACTGACAGCCTGCAATCTGAAACTGCGCAGACGCTCGTTCTCATTCTCTCTCTCTTTCATTAACTTAATAAGCTAAACACCAGACATTATCTACTTGCCATCTGTTGTGTATGTCTCCAATTGATGTAGATGTAAAATGTCATACTTGTCCTGATATGCCATAACTGTTTAAACCGGCCATTCTTCTTGTCGTCACAGTTTGCAGGTTTATCTGACATTTCAATATCGGGAGACATTCCAGTGGAGGGGGACATATCTGTGCCGATAGGTTCGCAAAATGCTGACAATGACCTCTCGACGCTGGATGAGCCTGTCAAAGACACCATTGTAAGTGAAGATGTAGTGAGTTGTGCCAGACAGGTTAATCGGCCTATATTTCCTCTTAATAAGTTAAGTGACATTGGCCAGTGTCTATAGCTTTTAAGTAAATTAAGTCATTGCCTTCTTCACAGTGTGACCAGCATGATAAAAGCAGCTCTAAGTATTATGTCAAGTATTATGGATCATTTTTTACTCTGCCTTTGCTTTGTTTGTGGGTCTCAGATGAGAGATTTGAGAGCTGTTGGGCAGAAGTTTGTCCATGTGATGTACCCCAAGAAAAGTTCTGCACTCCTCAGAGACTGTACGTTTATCCATAGTTTATAAATAGTAGAAAATTATTAATCTGTTACAGAATACTTATAAAATGTGTCTTATTTATAATCTTACATAAGTTATACATGCTAATGAGCCAATGTCATGCAAATCTAATAAGGGATGTATATTTATGTTTTCTGGTTTTTAGGGGATTTGTGGGGACCTCTCTTACTCTGTGTCACCCTTGCCTTGTAAGTAGTAATGTTTAATTATAATATGATTTCATGTGTTAATCATTGAGGTTCACACAGGAGTAAAAACTTCAAGGATGAAGTGTGAACTATGTAAACCCTGGATTATTATCATGAATATTGCTCAAAAAGAGGCGATGAAATCTTGATAACCCAGAGTCATGACCATCCCAGTTGTAATAATAGGTATTTGCCCCTCTGGCAGCTAACACTACTGAGACATTGTGTTTTTCCCAGAATGCTTCAGGGTGGGTCGGCAGACAGTGAGGAAGACGGCAGGCCGCAGTTTGCAGAAGTCTTTGTCATAATTTGGTTTGGTTCTGTAATCATCACCCTTAATTCTAAACTCCTGGGAGGAACTTTGTAAGTAAACAGTCTGATTTGTGTAGCCCCTTTATTTAGACATTACTTTTAGGTTAATACATTTTATTGCAGACATTTTCGTGTGAAACACAGTTTACATACAGTCATCCCTCAAACATTCTGTATAATAACATTATGTGGTTATGGCATCTCATTGTGAACTTTTTAAAGCATGCTTTGTTTTTACATTTGAGGTATGACTGTATATAAGTTGTTGTTGGATAAAAGTTAAGTTGGGAGCTAGCTAATTTCGTTTACTAATTCAACGAAAACCTATTTTTTGTAAATCCAAGGGAATTCGTGACTTTTTCTAGAACTACAAACTGAACAGGTTTACGCAATGAATGAATGTACTGAATTATTAAAACCATTTAATTCCCCCTTTTCTGTCTTATTTACTTTTGGTCTTTTTAGATCCTTCTTCCAGAGTCTGTGTGTGTTGGGGTACTGTATTCTGCCTCTCACTGTGGCCATGATTGTTTGCCGCATTGTTCTGTTGGGGAGCTCAGGCAGCATTAGTTTTGCTGTCCGCCTCATAGTTGTCATCGCCTCCTTCGGCTGGTCAACATTTGGTAAGGACCAGTTAAACCAATTCTGTGTTTTCAGCTGTTTAACAGAAGGCCTGAATGTGGATTTTTATAGATTGACACACAAGCTTTTCCACTAGGTGGCAATGTAGGCTTGTTCTGAATTTTCTTTCTCTTCTTTCTTAACTTTCTGTTATCAGTAAACATTGTTGCAGGTTTCACAGCAATTTTGGTCTATGGTGACACTCTTAGTTTTTCTCAGGCTCCCAGTCATAAGGGTTTTTAGTGTTATTTGACCACTAGGGCTTTGTATGTGTGTGCTTTTCTGTGTACAGATAATATCTATCCACTAAATTAAAAACGACCTTTTGGGGACATTCATTGTTCCTTTTTTTATATTTTATGTCATTTAAAAAATGTTTTCTTTTAAGGCTAGAATTAGGATTATAGTACTTAACAATACCAACATACCAACACAATAGAAGTTGATTTTAAGTAAATGTGTGTTTGTGTCCATGTTTCATCCACAGCCTCAACAGCATTTCTTGCAGACAGTCAACCGGCCAACAGAAAAGCTCTGGTTGTGTATCCGGTATTCCTGTTTTACTTTGTGATCGGCTGGATGATTTTGACATTTTCGCCCTCTCATTAGCACACATATAGCACAACAGACTTCCCTTTCTTTAAGACAACCAGTATAGTAGACCGCCTAGGAGCTGGCCAACGATTGTTCTAAACCAAAAGAGGCGGGAAAACTTTGACTTTGAAGGAGATTCACAAAGCGACAAACAGAGATTTGGGGTATTCATTGAAGTCTCCTGCCATCTCTCAATCAGAAGGATAAGAGAAGAGATGTGAAGGACTCTATTCAGCACTACACATTTAACAGCAGCCTACATCAGACTACAGATGCTAACTCATTGTGTTGTTGTATGTATATGTAAATATTTGAGTCTGGATGTGTTTAATTAAATTGAAGTATGTGATTACACCTGCTGACATGCTTAGTACCGTGTGTTGGGTATGAGCCCTGTCACTGTTTGTGTGTATGAATGAATGTGTTTACGGGATTGTATGAGGGTGAATGTCATCGCTTGTGTGTCTGGTTCTGTTGAGAGCTGTAAAATCTCACTTGAAGAATTGTCCAGCTATTGTTAGACTGCACATTCAGTGAAGTGTTTACTACCAGGTGATTCCCCTCAAAGCACCGTACACATCAGCAGACCCTTCGAGATGGTTGAAGTTTCTTTTCTTTGGTCTTTTCCCTTTTGTTCAGACTTTTGGGGTTCATTACATTTATTTCGGTGTTCTAACCGCTGGTGGATGTTAAAACATTCCTGAATGAAATAAAAAGCAGCTTTCTAAGTACTACCGAAGGGTCTGTCTTTTTGTCTATTTTTACATGAAGAATACATAAAAAATGTGATATGTGGGTGAACCGGATTTGACAGGCAGTTGTTGGATTTCTGTATGAATGAAGGGATCTGTCATTTGAAACATTTTTACAGAGGTTTCTTACATGCAAACTCTTCTCCGTGTCTCGCACGCTCAATGACACACAGACTTTCACTCTCTTTTCCTCTCCATGTGATTTTAAATCTAATTAGAAAGACTTTCCATCTTTATGTCTAAAAAAAGACTTTAATTTTCACTTCTTATGCATTGCAGCACCTGAACCACAAGGTGTAACTGAGGTGTGTATGCGTGACGATGATTAAATGATAAGTGTGTGAGAATCTTAGATGTTTTTATTGTGTGGAGTTGGCATTGTTTCGTTGCTAAGCTTGTGCTGTTAACAGTAATACCTGTCTGTTAGATTTTTATTATTTTTATACTCTGTTTTCAAAAACTATGTTTTTTATTGTGCATTAATCAAACTGCAGTTGGTTTGTTTTGTAACTCAAAACAAAAACAAAAATACAGCTAACAAGAGAGAACAATAGAGATACTAAAGAAAGGAGGAACAAAGATAAAAAGGGAACAAACAGTGACCTTTTGATCACTTTTCATCTTTGTATATTTTTCAAAAATGTTTTGATACATTTAGGGAGCTATATGATCAATACATGATCAAATAAACGAGTCATTTTAGAAGAGCATTAGCATTTTGGATACATAACGGGAGCCATATGATAACTATATTATAAAATAAACAAGTCATTTAAGAAGAACAATAGCGTTTTGGATACTTCACAGGAACCATATGACCGATACTTGAAGCTGAAAAGCGATCGAAAGGTCACAGTTTGTTCTCTTTTAATGTTTGTTCCCCCTTTATTTTGTTCTCTATTGGTTCGTTCCTGTTTACAAAGGTATCCAAAAAGTATAGTTCCATGTGCTGAGTCATCTACATGATGCACCTTATCTTGGTTGTCCCTGAGGGATTGATCCTAGTGTATGTCGCTTTGAAAATTGCCTTGTAGGCATTTGATAATGACAATATAATTCAATTGAAATGTTGAAATGGAGCATGGACCAGTTTTTCAGGACCAGTTTTACAGGACAATTATCTGAACTGGTTTTAGATTAGATTAGATTCAACTTTATTGTCATTACACATATACAAGTACAGTGTAACGAAATGTAGTATATGCAAATACCAGTATGGGTGATCTATTGAATGCAATATATGGACACAAGTGACAAAGACTTTTCTCAAAATATCTTTGTTTGTGTTCCACAGAATAAAGAGAGTCATATACATGTTTTGAATAACATGATGGTCCTTTTCCCCACTACAACATTACAAAGGATAAAGAATCCTATATGATAACTGGACATGCCTAACATGATTAGTGTTTCTAAGGGCTCTTATAACCAGCGATTTATAAAGGTCTGTCATGAGATTAGATTCTCGAACAAGTTTTGTCAAATATCATACCTCAAAAAACACAGTTTGGCATGGATAAAACAATCTTGCAAAACAGTTATATCAACCACAGGATTTCACAATTGTTCAAAAACAAAAAGCACTGTTCCATAGGGCCAAAGCCAGATTATTTTGCTGCTGTTGCTCTTTTAGTTGGCATTCTCTTGTGCTTGAACCATTCACCTTATTAATAGTACTGAATAGTAATGAACAGCAGCACATGTTCTTAGAAACTCTGGAACAAAAGAGAATTGGACTTTATTGGACAATTTATGCTGCAGGTGTAACACAGCAGCAGTGCTAAGCTTAGCTCTCCTATGCCCAGGATTACTTTCTGTATGATCTTACTGTCATGTTTCAGGAATGTTAATATCAGCTGCAGTCATAAAATTTGATGCTTGTCCATCTCTGATACTCTGATTTAGATTTTATTCTAGGGTGCTGCAGAGGTGCCTAGGCTCATTGCACATTAAAGCAAACCTTATCACCCAGTGGGATGATGGAAAAATGCAGTGCTGGTACTTTTAATAAAACAATACCGTCTTTAGGTTGATTGACACAACAGGGGTCTTATCCCCGATGGTGTATCAGACGCCTTCCTTTGTTTTTTATTTGTTATCAGTTTTTTTATTTATATTTCATAATTTTTTATGCAGGCTTACTGCATGTAGGTGGAAAAGCAAAATTCTCACGAGGGCTAATTCCTTTATAAAAAACTAATTTCTGGCAGTGGAAAGTGTGTGTGAGTATGTGTGTGTGTGTGTGTGGAGAGAGAGAGTTATTCACTTCACCTCACTTTCTTTCTGTCTTTCTTTCTCAAATATAATAAAAAACATAATAATACCTAATTTGTGTTCTATTAAACTCTGCCTATAAATGTAATGATGTCTAAATTATTTATTGCCATTCTTTCTATCAACAATGTGAAGTATGTTCCAGAACACATAACATTTTGAATGATATTTTGGTAGCAGGAGGGTGGAATTAGTCTTGGTGCAAAGGCACCAAATTTTGGGCTTATTTAAAGGTCCAACGGGCTTTTTTTGGAGGATCTAACAGTTATTTTATATAATATACATTACTATATCTTCAGAGATGTATACAGACCTTACATAATGATGTTTTGTTTTTATTATCTTAGAATGAGATACTTCCATCTACATACTCCGCTGGTCCCCTTGTGTATAATTCACCATGTATCTATAGTAGTCCTACGGAAAAACTGTTTACAGAGTGCATCCGTAAATACGTAATCTCCTTCGGCAAAGAAGTGAAAGTTTGACAACAACTTTGTCCTTTGTCCATTTTGAAAGGGAGAGGGGCGAAGTGAGCCGTTGGTTGCAAGTTGCAACCTCACCTAAAGATGTCACAACATTTCACAAACTGGCACTTTAAAAAGGACTGGAATTAAACGTGTCCATTTCGAGGCATTTTTTACTATCAGTTTCAAACAAATTCTAAATTCTTGGTTTGCCATATTCATGTCAGTTCAAAGCTTAAATGGCATCAATAGCATACATAACATGGCCCGGAAATGGATCCTAAAATTAGTATTTTCTTGTAATAAGAGAGATATTAATGAAAATCATTAACATTAATGACATGGCCTGTAAGTTCTTCTGTGATTTGAAGGGTTTTTACATAATGCAAGGCCACTCAAATCAGGAGGTACAAATGCAAGGTGAAGAAATATGCCAGTCGTTGAATAT